>NC_055998.1:75591925-75895252 GCF_018446385.1 Zingiber officinale
AGTTGCATGGCAAACCCAGGAGTACCTTGTCAATATATGTATGTACTGCGACTAGGCAAGCAATCTCTTAGATCTATCTCTATAGATCCCCAAGAATGCGGGATGCCTCACCTAAGTCCTTCATTGAGAAGCAACTCCTAGCCGTGTCTTGACAGATGAAGCATAGGGATGTCCTTCCCAATGAGTAGTATGTCATCCACATACAATATGAGGAAGACAACTATATCCCTACAACCTTCTTGTAGACACAAGGCTCATCTTCGTTCTTGATGAAACCAAACTGATTGCATCATCAAAGATTCCAGCTCCAGAAGCTTGCTTTAGTCCATAAATGGACCTATGCAGCTTACTCTACTAGTATGTTGTGGATCTACAAAACCCTCAGGTTGTGTCATGTACACATCCTCGAGTAGGTTTCCATTCAGAAACACGGTTTTGACATCCATCCGCCATATCTCATAGTCATGGTGTGCTGCAATAGCAAGCATGATCCGAATGGACTTAAACATCGCTACCGGAGAAAAGGTTTCATCATAGTCAATACCATGAATCTGCTTGAAACCTTTAGCTACCAAGCGACCCTTATAGATAGGTCCATCCATGTCTTTTCTTAAAGACCCACTTGCACCCAATGGGTTTTACCCTTCGGTGGATCAACCAAAGTCCATACTTGGTTGGTGTACATGGATTCCATCCCGGATCTCATGGCTTCTAGCCATTTCTCAAATCTGGTCTCATTACAGCTTCTTGATAGGTGGTAGGCTCATCCTCTATGAGCACAATGTCATCATGGTCGACAAGAGAAATGAGTATCTCTCGGCGACGACGTCACTCATCGAACTGAGGTATGTCTACTTGAACCGTTGTTGTTCCTCAACTCTTGTGGAACAACATCATCCACAACACTTTGTGGTTCAGTTCAATTTCCATCGAGGCATTATTAGTGTGTTCATCTTGAACTTCTTCAAGATCGAGCAGCCGCTCCCACTAGTCTTTCTAGAAACAAAGTTCCTTTATAGAAAGACCCCGCTTTGCCACAACTACCTTGTGCTGACTCGAATGTAGAAATAATATCCTTAGTCCTTGGGATATCCGTGAAATAGCACTTGTCGGATTGGGTCCTAATTTGTTTGAGACTTGGACGTCGTACGTAAGCCTCACACCCAAATCCTCATGAATGACACACCGGCATCTCTCCCAGTCCATATCCTATATGGTGTCTTTATCACCTTTGATGGAACTCTCGTTGAGTATGAAGGTGTGTCTGTAGCATATCCCCATAGATATGTCGAAGATCTGTGTGACTCATCATAGACTCCATATCTAATAAGTACGATTCCTCCTTCGGATACACCATTCCACTGTGGTGTTCCAGAGGAGTGAGTTGGGATAGAATCCCACACTCGCTAGGTAGTCACGAAACTCATGGCTAAGGTATTCTCCACCTCAATCTGATCGAAGTATCTTAATACTCTTGCCAAGGTGGTTCTGTACTTCATTCTTGAATTCTTTGAACTTTCAAAGGATTCGAACTTATGTGTCATCAAGTACATAACCATATCTACTGAAGTCATCAATAAATGTGATGAAGTATCTATAACCTCTAGCAAAGACATTGAAAGGCACATACATCACTATGTGAGTCTTCCCAACAAATCGTTGCTCTCTCGCTATCCACTAAAGGGGGTTTTGGTCATCTTGCCTCGTAGGCATGACTCGCATATCTCATATGATTCAAAATCAAATGAGTCCAAGAAACCATCCTTATGGAGCGATAAGCGCTTGTCATTTATATGACCTAAGCGGCAGTGCCAGAGGTAGGTTTGGTTCATGTCATTTGACTTGAACCTCTTGGTACTAATGTTATAGATAGGGCTCTCAAGGTCTAGAATATAGAGTCTGTTTATTAGAGGTGCACTACAATAGAACATATCTTTTAAATAGAACAACATTTGTCTTTTATTATAAAAGAGTATCCTTTCTTATATAAACAAGAAACTGAAACTATGTTCTTAGTAAGAGCAGGACATACAACAATCATCTAAATCTAGTACAAGCCGAGGCGGAGAGATAGTAGTGATAAGTCCTTGACGGAACCGGTGCTCCATTGCACTCGGAGGTCCACCTCGCCTCTTTACTATGCGCTATTTCTCGACCGCACATCGCAAGACAAATGTGAGAAGCATCCAAGATCTAATACCCATGATGTAGAAATAGATAGATTGACTCTATAACATATATACTGAAGTGGAAGTCTCACTCGCTTCTTCTTAAGATCCTCCAAGTATACCTTGCGTTTCCTCTTCCAGTCTTCGGTGCGACCGCAGCGAGTAGCCTCATGCACCCTCCTTTGGCTTGCCTTGCCTTTGCCCTTGGTTTGGGACTTTCCCTTACCTTTGGGCCTCCCTTACCTTGTGTACCACATCGTAATGGGCTTAACCTTCTTAAGGTTAATCTCAGTATTCAGAACATACTAAGGAGTTTGTCAATCTCGCTCATGTTATAGTTCGAAGAGAATTGACTATAGCTATCCGCAAGGAATGCAAGATTAACTCACGCCTCTTGCCAAGTGGAACCCAGCTTTGTAGGTTCTCTATGCCCAATCATCTTGAGTACATAAGGACCTACGGAGCCCTGTCTCGACATCTTGCAGCAACAAAGGAGATCTCAAATCTCTCGCTTGTCCCTCGATATAGCTAAGATGCTCAACCATAGTAGCGCCCATCAACTCGTGTTGCTTGGCTCGAGTTCATGGTCGCAGCATTAGACAAGACACATCTAATGTCATCTTGATGCTTCTTGTAAGCATCTTTATCTCTTTCATGGGGCATTGGCGGGAGGCCTCTGGAATGTGCTCTAGAGCGTCGATGTCCTCTGGTGAGAACTATTCTCGTCCATCCCGCGGGAATCCGTATGCTCGTTGAGCTTGTCCTTCTCAGCGTCGGAAGAAAGAGAAGTGTTTGATCATTATCTATCTCTAAAAAATTTGCGAAATAAATATCATATTCTTTTAAAATCATTTAACTAGGCCTTTAATTAAATGATGCTCCCATTATTCTATAATTCTTGTGGGACAAGATCCCTCATACTAACCCTTGAGTTAGCTTCACATCGCCCAAGGCTTAGTATGATCGGTGAGTAACGATTACCAATTACATCTCTATGCAACTCTTGTTTATAAAATCAATATCCGCATTTATATTAAAACTCGAGTTAGCTTTGGCTGCCGAGAGTTAATATAGATGTGATTTTGACCTATCTTTCCAACCGTTGGAAGAATGCCTATAGTTGACTCGATCCAACCGAGTAACTAGGAATACTCAATCTAATTGAGTTTGTATTCACCCATAGGAGGGACCAAGATTGTCCCTCCGCATCAAGATAATATGTATTGCTCGCTTGCGCGATTCAACAATACATGTGATCGAGGTAGATATAATCACGACGCGGTTAGGCATTTTAGAGTTGGTTCGATCTAGATCTAATCTAATCGAGAAGGATGCATCTTGTGCACGACTTAGATCTAATCTAATCGCAAGGGTGCATCATGTGCACGACTTAGATCTAATCTTATCGTACATTAATTAATTAATTAATTATTAAACATGCATCAAATACATAACAATTAATTAATTAATCTATTTGTGATTTAGTCATGGACCTACTACGATCTTCTCAAGCCAATGAGAAGATCGAATGGTCAACCTTAAGACACTTCAAGCTCCTCCTTTGACCACCTTGTGTTGCTGCTCCCGTCTCGACTCCGTCTCGTGTGGACCCTCCACCGCTCCAATTTGTACATTACAATTTGAAACTCGAGTTACATTCGAGTCTAAATCTAATTTACAACAAGAACATAAGGAAAGGCACGGCAACGCATGTCGCGAATAAATAAAACATACGCCTGAGCCACAGAAAATACATGACATTTTACAACACAACCAATCATATTGGGTTTTTGGGCCATGACTATCACAAAATTTATATATAATTCAAAATTATATATTTTCATAATTTTCTGTAATTTAAATTAATTTTTGTAAAATTTCCGAGTCCCAAGGTCCTATTGCAGCTCATGCCGATGCTCCAGGGAGCCTTCGTCCGTTTGATCCAACAGCTAAACCCGCTGTCCCAAATGGCCTGTAGCGATTTACGAGGGAGCAACCTTCAGGGGCTGAGGGCGAGCGCACCCTATCATCTAATCGTGAGTTGCTCCTTTGCGATCTAATGGCACCGACCCGCTGTCCCAAACGAAGCAATTTGGGAAGCGCTAGTTGAAAACTTAGTAGAGACTAGGTCACTAAGACACTAGTGCTTGGAATCTAAATCATACTAAAAATCACAATTTTGATAAATCACAGAATGTACAATAACTCAATACTCTCGCCAAATGACTGGTTTGTCTTGCACGGCTCGATACCATCAATTGGATTACGCACCGCCTTGGAGCGGAGCACCGTAAATCCTGCGGCATGACAAAACTTTTCGAAAAACCTTTTCTTTGAGTTTGTAAAACCTTTAGATCTACACTAGATAAGGGTTATACCCTGAGCTTCCCTTCACTCCTATCAGGAGTTGCGGATCTCAGACCGCTGTCGGTCCTCAGAAGTATCCACACGGACACGTAGGTGGAGAAAACCTCACACAAAGGTGTGCTAGCACCTTGGTGAGATTCGGCCAAGTAAGGAGGAGAGGGAGAGGGAGAGCTTGAGAGGAAGAAGGAGGAAGATTCACCACACTTGAATGAAAAATGAATTCACATTTTTCATTCACAAAGTGGCCGGACCACTTTCTTTCTAGTGTAACTCCCATTAAATGCAATTAATGTGAAGTTAATAAGAAAATGGCTTTGTAACTTCCATGAGGTGGCATCCATGATGATGTGGAATATCATCATTGGTCCACCTAATGCCAACTCACCAATGAGGTGGCAAAAGGTCAAGTCAAAATTGACCTTTGGTCTTCCTTCTCTAGTCAAGTCAAACTTGACTCAATCTCTACCATGGTTGATCTAATCCAACCATTTGATTCAAGCCAATTTAATATAATAAATCTAATTCATTAAATTAAATTGATTTAATAAGTCATAATCTAAATTAGACTCATTAAATACATGAATCAACTTGAGTCGAACTCAAGTTAGCCCAATTAGGATTACTCTTAATCCAATTTGATTCATCAAATGAATCTAATCCTCTTGGTTCATCATATGAACCTAATCTCCATCTATTTGTCCTAAGTGTGTGACCCTATAGGTTCTTGTAACGTTGGCAATGCCCTAAACCCATTTAGGAGCATAAGTAATGAGTGGTATCTAGCAACACATCATTACTATCCAAGTTACAAGAATGTCGAGATCCGACATCACCTTGTGACTACCAATTGTGACTACTCACAAAATAATGACAAGTGTCCTTCTATCCTAGACATCTAGATTGATCAATATGAGGCATAGACCATGTCATCCTCTAATCAATCTAAATCTTGAACTCCAAGTAGACTCACTCGATCAAATGAGCTCAACATCTAATGTTGACTCATTTGGGCATGGCCATGCACTTAGTGGTCTCACTCTATCAAGAATACCGATGTCGCTCCCGTCATATGGGAGGGATAGATCCCATCTACATCACTCATATCTCTCTACATAATTCGTTATATACCCAGTAATCGCCTTTATAGTCCACCCAGTTATGGGTGACGTTTGACGAAACCAAAGTACATAACTCCTTATGTAGGGATCCATGGTGACTTCAGGTCTAAGGACTAATAGTCATACTAATAGCCACATGAGAAAGTATATGACACTCATATAACGATCCATGATACTTTCTCATGGCGGGTCATTCAGTATACATTCTCTAATGCATACCCATGTGTCAGCTTGATTGTTGGTTGCTACTCGGAAAGCCTAGAGGTTCCATTGTACAAAAATTTTGTACAAAGGTCTGAACCTTTTCCTAGCTATCATGTGTTCTTTTAAATTAAATTTTGGATCGCCTGCGGAACTTAACACGTTTGATCCAAAACTTAATCTATTTGTTCTTTTAGGTTTTGACTTGGATCTCCTGCGAAACTTAACACGTTCGACCCAAGTCACCTTAAGTTATTAATTCCATTAAATATTAATTTCCATAATCGGTTCCCAGTACTGACGTGGCGAGGCACATGGCCTTCTTGGATATGGGAGCAACCACCACCGACTAGACAAAACCTTTTATAGAAAGCTAATATTTAATTTCCTAAAATAACTTTAGGTTAACCGAAAAGAACAATCAAATCACAAGGAAAAGAAAAAGAAAAGAACACTATATCGAAAACAAATTCGAAACTCTAGAATCATATGCCTTTTGTATTTAGTATTATTTCCAAAAATAACTAGTATGATGCGGAAAGAAAAATTACTAGTTATACCTTTAAGAAAAAACCTCTTGATCTTCTTCCTCTTCTAATCCCGGACGTTGTGTGGGCAACGATCTTCCGAGACGAGAACCACCAAGCACCTTCTTCTTCCTTGCAAGTTTTGGCCATCAAAACTTCTCCTAGGATGAAGAGGTTCGGCCACCACCACCATGCTCCAAGGGATGCTAGAAACAAAGCTTTCTTTCTCTCCTTCTTCTTCTTCTTCTCTAAACTTGATCCGACCACCATATGAATCTCCACAAGAAGGATGAGGTTCGGCCATCAAAGAGAAGAGAGGAGGAGATGATGGCCGGCCACACCAAGGAGGAAAAAGAGGGAGAAAAATAGAATAGAATTCTTATCATGAAGGCACCTCTACCCCCTCTTTTATAATCCTTGGTCTTGACAAATAAGGAAATTTTAATAAAAACTTCCTTAATTCCTTTGCCATTGATAAGGAAAATTTATTTAATTAAAAATAATTTTTTCTCATCAACAATGTGACCGGCCACTTTAAACCAAGCAAGAGAAATTTAATTCAATCAAGAATTAAAACTTTCCTAATTTGTTTCCGGAAATTTTATAAAAATTTCTCTAATAATTTCCCCTTCATGATGGTCAATAAAAAGAAAATTTTATAAATTAAAATATTTCTTTTAAACATGTGGATAAAAAGAAAGTTATCTTTAAAAATTAAAATCTCTTCCAATCTACAAATAAGGAAAGATATCTAATCTTTTCTTAATCCTTGTAGAAGCTTTATAAAAGAGATATTTAATTTTAAACTCTCTTTTAAATCATGAACATGATTAAAAGGAAAGTTTTACCAAAATTAAATTCAACCTTTTAATCTACAAATAAGGAAAGAGATTTAACTCTCTTAAACTTTTGTAGAATCTTATAAAAGGAAAGATTTAAATTTTAAACTCTCTTTAAATCATGTTATCCACATGAGAAAAATTTTAAAATAAAATTCCTTTTTATTTTAATAGGGCCGACCACCTAAGCTTGAGTTCAAGCTAGGGCCGACATGAATTCACCCATGAACCAAAACATGGTCGGCCCTAGCTTGGTCTCCAAGCTAGCTTGGCCGACCCCATGGATGGGTAAGAAGGTGGGTATAGGTGGGTATAGTACTCTATAATTAAGAGGCTACGATAGGGACCGAGAGGAGGAATTGGTTTTGGTCTCCCGATAAAATTAAGCGTCCCGTGTTCAACACACAACTTAATTTATCAATAATAATTCATTCCACTAGAGAATTATTATTGAACTACCGCACCAATCCCAAATTACATTTGGGCTCCTTCTTATTATGAGTGTGTTAGTCTCACGTGTTTAAGATAACAAATGTCCACTAATTAGGTTAATGACAACTCACTTAATTAATATCTAGCTCCAAGAGTAGTACCACTCAACTTCATCGTCATGTCGGACTAAGTCCACCTGCAGGGTTTAACATGACAATCCTTTTGAGTTCCTCTTGGGGACATTCTCAACCTAGTATCTCTAGGACACAGTTTCCTTCTATAATCAACAACACACACTATAAGTGATACCATTTCCCAACTTATCGGGCTTATTGATTCATCGAACTAAATCTCACCCATTGATAAATTAAAGAAATAAATATCAAATATATGTGCTTGTTATTATATTAGGATTAAGATCACACACTTCCATAATAACCGAGGTCTTTGTTTCTTTATAAAGTCAATATAAAAGAAACGACCTCTAATGGTCCTACTCAATACACTCTAAGTGTACTAGTGTAATTATATAGTTAAGATAAACTAATACCTAATTACACTACGACCTTCAAATGGTTTGTTCCTTTCCATCTTGGTCGTGAGCTACTGTTTATAATTTATAAGGTACTGATAACATGATCCTCTGTGTGTGACACCACACACCATGTTATCTACAATATAAATTAATTGAACAACTACATTTATCACAAATGTAGACATTTGACCAATGTGATTCTTATTTCTAGATAAATGTTTATACCAAAAGCTAGGCTTTTAGTATACACTCTAACAATCTCCCACTTATACTAAAAGACTATGCTGCCATACATCTGATTCCCATCCCTTCAACATGCCCATCAAAAGCTCTTGCCTTAAGGACCTTAGTGAAAGGATCTATAGGTCATCACCTGATGCAATCTAGGCGGCAACAACTTCTCCTCGTTTATACGATTCCTCGTATTGGGTGGTACTTGTGCTCTATTGTGTTTACTTGCCTTATAGACTTATGGTTTCTTCGAGTTTGCTACTGCACCAACATTATTACAATAAATTGTAATAATTTTTGGACAAACCAGAAATCATATCTAAATCTATCTTGAGGTTATTGAGTCATTCAGCTTTTATGGCTACCTCAGAGGCTTGCCATATACTAAGCTTCTATGGTGGAGTTCAGAAAAACACCTATGCTTATCACTCTTCCATAGTTATGACTTTACCTCCTAAAGTAAACACAAAACCCCGAGGTTGACTTATTATTGTCCCTATCCGATTGGAAGTCAAAATCCACAAGGACTAAATTAACTGCCTTGTAAGCTAGCATATAATCTCTAGTGCCTCTAAGGTACTACAATATATGCTTTACTGCAGTCCACTGTCCTTGAGGTTACTTTGATATCTGCTAACTATGCCCTTGGCAAAACAGATTTCGATCTCGTGCATAGCATACATTAGGCTTCCAACAGTAGCATAAAGAACTGCCTTTATTTCCTTTATCTCCTTTGATGTCTACAGAGACATATCTTTAGATAAAGTTACTCCATCCTGAAAAGGTAAGAAACCTTTCTTGGAGCTTTGTATGCTTAAAACGAGCAAGGATTTTTCCGATGTATGAAGCTTGGGATAAGTAAAATATTCTTTTCTTGCGATCCTTTATTACTTTGATCTCAAGAATATATACATTCTCCCAAGTCCTTTATATCGAATTGTTTGGACAACCATACCCTTACTTCTGACAACATATTGTTTCCAACTACCAAAAATGTTATCTAAGTATAGTACAAGAAATACCACCACGTTTCCATCACATCTTTTGTGTACACAAGACTTATCCGGTTACTAAATCCATAGATCTGGATTACTTTGATAAACCGGATGTTCCAAGACCTTGAAGCTTTGCCTCAGTCCATAGACTGATTGAGCTTACACAAGATGCTCTTAGCTCTTTGCAATGAACCCTTCTGGTTGCTTTATATGGATGTTTTCTTCAAGACTTCCATTAATGAATGCTGTCTTGACATCCACTTGCCAAATAGATAAAAGAATCCGGATAGACTTAAGCATGGCTACCAGTGGAAAAGTTTCCTTTTTCATCTAGCCTTGCTTTGAAAGTTTCTACCTTCCTGTCTATCCCTCTTTTCCTAATATAGACCTTTTTACACCCAAAGGCTTTTATACTATTTGGTGGTTCTATAAGCTTCCAGATTTTATTAGAATACATATATTCTAATTCTGTTATTCATTATTCCTTGCCAAGATATTGCATCTTTATCTTGGAGTGCTTCGTCATATGTCCGGAGATCAGGTTCATGTCCTCCAGGGATTGAGTCCAGAAACTCTCCCAAAACATAAATCTTTTTAGGTTGCCTAACAACCCTCCCACTACGATGAGGCACTTTCTGCAATTGTGTATCATTTGTGATACGTGTTGCAGTTTCCTTCTGGTATCTCATCTTGTATAATTGGTACTAGATTAGACATGTCTTTTATTATTTCCTTAAGAACAAATTTTCTTATGGGCATGAGGTTTATTACATAGTCCTTTTCTAAAAATCGGTCATTGATGCTAACAATAACCTTCTGATTTTTAAGACTATAAACCTACTTTCATTTCTCTAGGATATCCCACAAACAAGTGAATTCCTGTCCAACTTATCATTGTCTCTCTTCAGCATATGTGCTGGACTACCCGAATCCGAATATGCTTCAAAATAGGCTTACACCTATTCAACAATTCAATATGAGTAGAGAGTTCTGACTTTGGAAGGTACTATGTTCACTTCCGTTTCCAGAGTATATCCATAAAATGAATTTGGTAATTTTCTAAATAACTCATCATCAATCTACTTATTTCTATAAGAGTCCTATACCTTCCTTTTTCTACACCATTCAGTTGGGATATACCTAGGTGTAGTTAGTTGGGATTGAATCCCTACTTCTGATAAGTGACTCCTAAATTCTCCTAAGAGGTACTTGCCACTACGATCTCACTGTAGTGTCTTGATACTTTTACCTTGACATTTCTCCACATCAGCCTCATACTCTTTGAACTAATCAAAGCACTTAGACTTGTGGCACATCAAGTAAATGTATCCGTATATCAAATAGTTGTCTATAAAATAGACGAAATATTTGAAACAACCTCTTGCTTGGATAGTCATAGGATCACACAAATCAGAATGAACCAATTTCAACATATCTTTGACTCCATACCCCTTAGACTTGAAAGCTTCTTGGTTATTTTTCCTTCCAAGTAAGACTCGCAGGTTGGAAAGATTTCCACTACTAATGAACCCAAAAGTTCATCACTACCAATGAATCATACTCAAGTTAATATAACCTAGCCTTAGATGCCAAAGATATAATTGGTTCATTTCAAGGTTACTTTCTCTTAAAGTTAGAAGATGTGTTACTAATTTCCATTTGTTGCATCGTGAGAGTTATTGGATTTATAAATTGCCAACCAACGTGCCGAACAGATAACTTCCTCTTTTCCTTAATAACAACTTTGTTATTAAAAGAGGCGTAATATCATGTTCTTTGAATAGTTTAGAAGCTGAAAACTAGTTCTTTCTAAACTTGGCACGTAAAGATAATTACTCAAAATCCATGTTTTATTTTTATCAAAAGATAAACATCTCCCACTGCAACAACTGCCACTTTTACAGCAGTGCCCATATGGACGGTGTTTTATTTTCATTTAGTTGTCGGGTTTCTGAACCCCGCAATGAAATGCGGACATGATTAATGGCATCTGTATCTACAGGTTCCGGTAGATAACACTACTAAACATGTTTCAACTAATGAATAAAATACACCTATATTGTTCTTAGTTCTAAGAGAACAGTCTACCTTAATGTCCAAATCCTATTTCCAATCAATTATAATTGGGACCACTAAGTCTATCCTAAAGTATATCAGCTAGGGATTGACCATCATCCTAAGAATCACAAAAATATTTGGTTAAGACCAACTCCTTAAAAATCCCCATGAATTTTGTATGCCACGTTAGTGTGGACGTATACAAATTCAAAGAGGAAATTTTATCATTTAATTTTATTATCTCGTCAACCTTACTTTATGACGAATAAAATTAATAGTTGGTCTATCTTTAATCAAATATTTGGTCAAGACTTCTAAATTTAAAATAATATTGATTCCTCTAACAATACTATTTAAATTTACCAACACCTCAAAACACCGTGAATTTTGCATGCCACGTTAGTGTGGACGTATACAAAATCAACATTTGTAAGAGGAGGGTTTTACCCATTAACTATCTTGTCAACGTAACTTTATGACAAATAAAATTATCTCAAACACCGTTAATTTTGTATGCCACGTTAGTGTGGACGTATACAAAATCAATCATTTGTAAGAGGGGTTTTAACCCTTTAATTTTATTATCTTGTCAACCTAGTTTTATGACAAATTAATAGTTGGTTTCATTTGGTCACACAAATAATAACAGTGACTCCGATGGGGAGGATACTATTAGATGTGTCTAAGTGTATACCATTACTTGACACTAAGTCCATTAATAAGATTATGCCTCTTCCGTTGGGGAAGATCACACGCTCTTAATTAACTTCCTATAGTCATCCAAAAATGGAAGTCTGTTCTAGTGATCTGCAAACTAGCTCATCCATTATGGAGGAAGGCACTCAGAGCCAACGCGCAAGCTTGTTTGCATCACTTACAAACCAGTAATGGAGACCATGGGATTTACTTAAAAATCCCTCTCCCACTTAGTTATTTATTAATGAGGAATTTTAACTATGCTAGCCTACTAAACTTGTAAACTAACATGCACACACAGCACAATATAAAAGCAATAAATAGAAAATCTAATTTTCAACTATTATGGCTTTTATCTCTAGTTGTCCTCCGTGTGTTGTCATCCCAAGCTGCTGCCATATTTGGCCACCGCCACCGGGTCTAGCTGTCGCATCCATCTTGCTCCTTGTTCCGCTGCGCCTCTGGTCCACGCTTTGCAAGATTCGATCCGCGACATAAATAGAATTTTATAATTTTGATCCTATATTCCATAAAAGGAATGTACATGTATCTAGATCAAAAATAAAATCCTAATAAAACTAAATACAGCTCCTGCTGTATTTTATAATATAATCATGCACACACATATAAATGCCCTTGACATGTCCAAGGGTCCAATCACACACATAAAACTATAAGCCATAATAGTTGGATCCTACATCCACAAAATTAGCACATCCTACTATTATCCTGCCTAAATTATGTATGACATGTGCATAATTAAACTAATACCAAATACACAGAGGCAAAACCCTAGCTCTGATACCAATTGTTGGTTGCTACTCGGAAAGCCTAGAGGTTCCACTGTACAAAAATTTTGTACAAGGTCTGAACCTTTCCTAGCTACCATGTGTTCTTTTAAGTTAAACTTGTATCTCCTGCGGAACTTAACACGTTTGATCCAAAACTTAATCTATTTGTTCTTTTAGGTTTTGACTTGGATCTCCTGCGAAACTTAACACGTTCGACCCAAGTCACCTTAAGTTATTAATTCCATTAAATATTAATTTCCATAATCGGTTCCCAGTACTGACGTGGCGAGGCACATGACCTTCTTGGATATGGGAGCAACCACCACCGACTAGACAAAACCTTTTATAGAAAGCTAATATTTAATTTCCTAAAATAACTTTAGGTTAACCGAAAAGAACAATCAAATCACAAGGAAAAGAAAAACAAAAGAACACTATATCGAAAACAAATTCGAAACTCTAGAATCATATGCCTTTTGTATTTAGTATTATTTCCAAAAATAACTAGTATGATGCGGAAAGAAAAATTACTAGTTATACCTTTAAGAAAAAACCTCTTGATCTTCTACCGTATTCCTCTTCTAACCTCGGACATTGTGTGGGCAACGATCTTCCGAGATGAGAACCACCTAGCACCTTCTTCTTCCTTACAAGTTTCGGCCATCAAAACTTCTCCTAGGATGAAGAGGTTCGGCCACCACCACCATGCTCCAAGGGATGCTAGAAACAAAGCTTTCTTTCTCTCCTTCTTCTTCTTCTTCTCTAAACTTGATCCGGCCACCATATGAGTCTCCACAAGAAGGATGAGGTTCGGCCATCAAAGAGAAGAAAGGAGGAGAGGATGGCCGGCCACACCAAGGAAGAAAAAGAGAGAGGAAAAATAATAGAGTTGTACACCATGAAGACACCTCTACCCTCTCTTTTATAATCCTTGGCCTTGGCAAATAAGGAAATTTAAATAAAAATTTCCTTAATTCTTTTGCCATTGATAAGGAAAATTTATTTAATTAAAAATAATTTTTTTCTCATCAACAATGTGGCCGGCCACTTTAAACCAAGCAAGAGAAATTTAATTCAATCAAGAATTAAAACTTTCCTAATTTGTTTCCGAAAATTTTATAAAAAATTTCTCTAATAATTTTCCCTTCATGATGGTCAATAAAAAGAAAATTTTATAAATTAAAATATTTCTTTTAAACATGTGGATAAAAAGAAAGTTATCTTTAAAAATTAAAATCTCTTCCAATCTACAAATAAGGAAAAATATCTAATCTTTTCTTAATCCTTGTAGAAGCTTTATAAAAGAGATATTTAATTTTTAAACTCTCTTTTAAATCATGAACATGATTAAAAGGAAAGTTTTTACCAAAATTAAAATCAACCTTTTAATCTACAAATAAGGAAAGAGATTTAACTCTTCTCTTAATCTTTTGTAGAATCTTATAAAAGGAAAGATTTAAATTTTTAAACTCTCTTTTAAATCATGTTATCCACATGAGAAAAATTTTAAAAATAAAATTCCTTTTTATTTTAATAGGGCCGGCCACCTAAGCTTGAGTTCAAGCTAGGGCCGGCCACATGAATTCACCCATGAACCAAAACATGGCCGGCCCTAGCTTGGTCTCCAAGCTAGCTTGGCCGGCCCCCTATAGGATGGGTAAGAAGGTGGGTATAGGTGGGTATAGTGTTGGATCGAGATGCGCTAGAGGGGGGGGGGGTGAATAGCGCTCGTGGCTAAAATCGTTCTATTATCGGAATCGTAACAACTATCGGAGAAGTAACGCAGCGGAAAGTAAACAAACACACAGAAAGACAAGAGAATTTACTTGCCTTCGAGCACTGATGACTCCTACTCGAAGGCCAGCGATCCTTGATCGCTTTCCGTGAGCAACAACTATAAGCTCGACAAGAGTACAAACATGATTAAGTATAATGAAAATACGATGCTACCGAAGCGACAATATCGTAATCGAAGATTTGAGACTCAGGTCGTTGTGTCTCTCAAAGACCTCGGATCGCCTCGTAGCGCAACGTAGCATAAAGATTGCTTGAAGTTCTTGTTAGAGGCTAGTCGAAACCCCTTATAAAGGGTGTTGGCGCCTTCTCTGCTCACCAGGCGCCTTGAACAATGGGGGAGATGAGAGCGGGTCGAATCTTATCCAGAATGCCCTTCAATGCTGTGTCCAAGGTCGCCCTGAGGCGCCTTCCCGATACGCTTACCTGACATCGACCTTACATCCGAGGCGCCTCCAAGCTCCATGGGAGGCGCCTTGGACACTGTTCATCCGAGGCTTTAAGTTGCTCCTTTGCACCTGCAAGATACGTTAGTACCCTACAGCACAAAGTTAGCACATAATACAAAAGATATTATAAATGAAGTATTAATAGCCTTCGATGTCCGACGGACAGTTTCCAAACCCTAGGTCGACCCGACGCCTCTCTGTCCTCTCTACGGGCAGCGTCCTCACCTACTCCACTCGAGATTTACATTGCCGATGACGATCCTCGGATCGACTGGACTTTGCTCGACACTCAACGCCTTGGACTTCTTGGACATCCGCTTCGGCTAGTCAGACTTTCACCTGATTCGCGACACGGGACTTTTCACCTAGGGTTACCACCCCTAGGACTTTTCCCGCCCCCACCGCCAAGACTTCCCGCATAGGGTTACCACCCCCTATGACCTAGGGTTACCACCCCCTAGGGTTTTTACCTGCCTAACCGTAGCTAGGACTTTTGCCTAAGTATCACTTAGGACTTTCCTGCAAGCTCCATGAACTTTGTTAGATAACACCACCACTTAACTTTGAGCCCTTTGCCATAATCAAAACTCAGGTTCGATCATCTGGTGCTCACTGCACCAACATATAGTACTCTATAATTAAGAGGCTACGATAGGGACCGAGAGGAGGAATTGGTTTTGGTCTCCCGATAAAATTAAGCATCCCGTGTTCGCCCCGAACACACAACTTAATTTTATCAATAATAATTCATTCCACTAGAGAATTATTATTGAACTACCGCACCAATCCCAAATTACATTTTTGGGCTCCTTCTTATTATGAGTGTGTTAGTCTCCCTGTGTTTAAGATAACAAATGTCCACTAATTAAGTAAGTTACTGACAACTCACTTAATTAATATCTAGCTCCAAGAGTAGTACCACTCAACTTCATCGTCATGTCGGACTAAGTCCACCTGCAGGGTTTAACATGACAATCCTTTTGAGCTCCTCTTGGGGACATTCTCAACCTAGTATCTCTAGAATACAGTTTCCTTCTATAATCAACAACACACACTATAAGTGATATCATTTCCCAACTTATCGGGCTTATTGATTCATCGAACTAAATCTCACCCATTGACAAATTAAAGAAATAAATATCAAATATATGTGCTTGTTATTATATTAGGATTAAGATCACACACTTCCATAATAACTGAGGTCTTTGTTTCTTTATAAAGTCAGTATAAAAGAAACGACCTCTAATGGTCCTACTCAATACACTCTAAGTGTACTAGTGTAATTATATAGTTAAGATAAACTAATACCTAATTACACTACGACCTTCAAATGGTTTGTTCCTTTCCATCTTGGTCGTGAGCTACTGTTTATAATTTATAAGGTACTGATAACATGATCCTCTGTGTGTGACACCACACACCATGTTATCTACAATATAAATTAATTGAACAACTACATTTATCACAAATGTAGACATTTGACCAATGTGATTCTTATTTCTAGATAAATGTTTATACCAAAAGCTAGGCTTTTAGTATACACTCTAACATTGATATCTCTATATCCATGACTTGTGAGATCAAGTCATCGAGCTACCTACATGCTAGTCTTATTGTATTAACATTGTTCCTGAATGTTAATACTCGACTAGGAATGATTTAGAGTAGTGTTCCCTATATCATCTCACTATCGATTCAACTAATCGATTGATATAGGTATGAACCTTCTACTCAAGGACGCTATTATACTTAGTCTATTTGGCACTAATATAAATAAGTATAATAACCAAACAAATGCCTTTATTAATATACAAGAATATGATATACATGAGTCCATACAATCATCAAATGATTGGCTCTAGGGCTCTAACTAACAGAAACTTATTTTGAAAATTTAATTTCTTGAAATTTGAAACTTAAACACTTATATTTGAAAATTAGACTATCTAAACTTAACTTCCCTAAACTTATACTTGAATATTAGATTTTAAAAACTTTCTCTTTGAGTTGGCAAATTCATCTAATTTTGCAAAAATTATCTTTAACAAATTACTCAAAATATACTAAGTTATGTTGCTAAATTAGGTATTTTTCAAAACTTAGTTATGTTACAAAAGTTAAGTTACTATATGGTTAAATTTAAAATTCCCCCAAGTTGACTTGACATCATTTCTTACAATTTTTACTTTGACTGTACTCTGTATTGTTGCTTACTTGACTTATGTCCTTATTTGATGAATGCCAAAGGGGGAGATAGGTGGTTAAGTTAGAGCAACAAAATGTCAAATTTAAAAATTAAAAACTAACTTAAACCTTAAAAATCATGCTTGGTTTTTGCATATCTTTTCACTAACTTAACCAAGTTGTCTCAGGTTTTGATAAATGACAAATTTGGTTAAGTTAGGTTTGTCGTCATCTAACACTATGACCGAGTGTGCAGGCGAAGTCCAGACAGGTCGACAGGCTGACCGGATGTTTGGTACGAAGTCCAAATGGGTCGACGGGCTGACCGAATATTTGGAACGAAGTCCAAGCGGGTCGACGGGCTGACCGGACGCTTGGCTCAAAGTCTAGCTAGGTCGACGGGCTGACCGGATAGCTGGTGAGAAGTCCAGATGGGTTGAAGGGCTGACCGGACGTCTGGCGGGTAAGTAAAGGTAAGTTGTTGGTGCGGGAAGCATCTGACGATCGAACTCGTGTTTTGATAATGGCAAAGAATTCAAAGTTAAGATGTTTTGTACTCTAACAAGTCTACTTGAGGATTTCAGGAAAGTCCTAACTGCGGTTAGGCAAAGGAATAAAACCCTAGGGGGTGGTAACCCTAGGTCATAGGGGGTAGTAACCCTATGTAGAAAGTCTTGGCAGGTCGATGACTTTAGGTAAAAAGTCCTAGGGGGTGGTAACCCTAGGTGGAAAGTCCTGGTATCGCGAGCTAGGTGAAAGACTAGGCGGATGTCCTAAGTATCAGTTATAAAGTCCGGTCGATCGGAGGATCGTCTTCGGCAAATCTCGAGTGGAGTAGGTGAGGGCGTTTCCGTCGGTAGGCATCGGGTCGACCTAGGGTTTCGGTTGGAAATCCAAAGTCAAGACAGTCCAAGACTGTCTTAAACATTCTTTATTTTCTATCGTTATTTTGTGCTAACTTTGTGTTGCAGGATGGTGCCTCGGGTACAAAATCATGAGCTGGCGCGAGGAGCAGGCTTAAGGCGCCTTGGAGGGGTTTAAGGCGCCTTAGACAGCTTGGAGGCACCTTGAATGGGTTTAAGGCGCCTTCAGGTCGCGGCAGTCCAAGGATTATCCCAGCGAGCAGAACGGGATAAAATTCAGGCTTAAGGCGCCTTGAAAGGGTTTAAGGCGCCTTGAACACTGTTTATAATGGGGGTTCGACCAGCAGCTCAATACAACGAGTTCCAAGTCTTCTTTACTCAACGTGCTGCTCCGAAAGACTCCCGGAAGTGCTGCTACAAGTCTACGACGGCCCAGAGCTCCAAGATTTCTCTTTTTCGTCGTCGGTATAGATTTCTTTTATCCCATCTTTTGTAATACTTAGTTTGTAAAAATCGAGCTTATAGTTGTTGCCCACCGGAAGCGATCAAGGATCGCGGGCCTTCGAGTAGGAGTCGCCTTAGGCTCCGAACGAAGTAAAATCGACCTGTGTCTTTTGTGTTGATTTCTTTATCTATTCCGCTACGTTTTGTTTGTTTTTATTCCGATACGAACGAAACTTCCGTGAGCGCTATTCACCCCCCTTCTAGCGCGATCTTGATCCAACAATTGGTATCAGAGCGGGGTCGTTTTGAATCGGTGCAACCACCATTCAAGACAATTTTCTCGTGGAATTTTTAGATTTTTTTTGGAGTCAATTAGAATTTAGCCTCATAGCTATATTCTAATTCTATTTCTTGAATCGATTTTCTGCTCGGAGTTGGTGCAACACCACTCGAGTTTATGATTCTTTTATATACTTCCCGCACTACTAATCCAGGACCAAGTCCTGGGACTTTCTTGTCATTCTTTTTCTTCATAGTTATTTTAAAATGGCTCTACAAGAAGGCTACAGTACAGCCCGGCCCGCACTTTTCACCAGAGAAGACTGGTTTTGATCTGCCAACAGATAAAGATGGAAATCCTACTCCTTGTGAGGATTGGGAACCAGCACTGATTAAGAAAGTGGAAGCAAATGCCAGAGCAACTTGTACCCTCCAGTGCGGACTAACAAAGGAGGAGCTAAACCGGGTCGGTCCGTTCTCAAGTGCTAAGGAGCTATGGGAGAAGCTGATCGAGCTTCATGAAGGGACCACCGATACCAAAGTAAGTAAGCGTGATTTATTATTCAATAAATTGTATAATCTAAAAATGTAGGAAGGTGAAACGGCAAGTTCACTACACGCGCGCATTCAAGACATCCTCAATTCTCTCCACGGAATCGGACAAAAGGTAGAGAATCGGGACGTCATAAGGTATGCACTAAATTCGTTTCCGAGGAGCACATTGTGGGCATCAATGGTAGATGCCTACAAAGTCTCCAAGGACTTATCTGCTTTAAAGTTAGATGAATTGTTTAGTGAATTTGAACTTCATGAACAAACTAATGCACAACCATCCGAGAAAGGTGTAGCCTTGCTTGTAGGGACCGGAATCAGAAGACGAACCCGACTCAGAAGATTCAGAAGACGAACTGACCAGCGAACTCGTGAACCTCGTGAAGAGGCTCTACAAGAAGAAGAAAGGCTTCAACAAGAAAGATTTGAAGAAGGCAGTTCAATTCAAGGAGGCCCAACCTAGTCCAAAAACAAAATTTGAAGTTACCTGTAATGGGTGCAACCAGAAAGGGCATATCAAAGTCAACTGTCCCAACCAAAAGGAGGCCAAAAAGCAAAGAAGAAAGAAGGCCCTGAAAGCAACGTGGGACGAATCTTCTTCGGAGGATGACGACGACGAACTCGATCAGACGAGTTTGCTCGCATTGATGGCCCGGGACCAAATCATCAAATCTAAGAGCGAGTCGGAGGCCGAGTCCGAGCGAAGCCACGGATCCGCATCCGTTTCCGAAGGGCCAGACTCCGCTATAAGTATTCCTAGACTTAATAATTTAGTTAATTATTTACTTCGCTAATTAGCTAAATCGAACCTTAAGATTAAGTCACTTCTAAAGGAAATTTCTGTCCTTAAAGAAGTGACTATCTCTGAATCCTTACCTAATCAAGTTCAGACTGAAGATTCAACTCAAGTTCAAAAACTTGAGGAAGAAAATTCAAGTTTGAAAAATCAGGTCAAGGATTTAAAAGATATCTTAGAACGGTTTTCTTTAGGTTCCAAGAATCTTGACCTAATTCTTGGGACACAAAGAGCCGTTTACAACAAGACTGGGCTGGGATATAAAAGTAAGAAGAAATATAGATCTTATCTATCCTTAATAAACAAACAAAATAGTAAATCAGTCCAAGCATGGGTCCCCAAGTCCAAATTGATCAATCAAGTTGGACTTGGCCAATACTGGGTTCCGAAGGATCAAATACACTACCCCGATAAACCATACCGAGGATATGATCCAAGGAAAGCTAAAAGAAAAACTATCTTAAAAATCTAAATTCAAATTCAAAATCAAATTAAAAATTCAAAATTAAAATTCAAAATCAAATTAAAAATTTGAAATTAAAATTCAAAATTCAAAATTAAAATTCAAAATCAAATTAAAAATTCGAAATCAAATTAAAAATTCGAAATTAAAATTCAATTAAAAATTCAAAATTAAATTATATATTTAAAATTCAAAATTCAAAATCAAATTAAAAATTCGAAATTAAAATTCAAAAATAGATGGTGGATCCAAACTAGCTGGCACCTCCAACTCAACTACCCGACAGGGTAACTGAACCTAATTTACCCGAAATGGGTAAAACAAGAGTAGATTACCCGACAGGGTAATTAAGGCTAGTTTAAAAACGGGCTAAGTTTAACTTGAACCACAGTACCGGTGAAGTTTTTGGATGATAGTACGTTAGGGAAACTTGGGCATCGCATGTCTAGGAAGATATGGCTTCGACCTGGTGCATTTGGCCAAGTGGAACTGACCGAAGCTACCCTTAAATGGATCCTAACTAGTTAGACCAAGGATTAGTCCAATGGGTAAGACTATTTGGAAAAACCTCGAAAGCATGGTTACTTTAATGAGCTCCGTGTGACTCACCATAGCCCAGAAGTTTATCCAAAGAATGCTTACTTGTTGAACCCAAAGCTAATCCTGAATCTAACACACAGTTAAACCAGACCCTTAAAATTCAACAATAACTCATCTCACAACAATTATAAGATTCCCTGATTGACAATTTAGATCGGGTGAGATGACTAAGAAATTTCAAAATCATTTTAAAACTTAAATTTCAAAATCATTTTAAAACTTAAATTTCAAAATTATTTTAAAAACTTAAATTTTAAAATTATTTTAAAAACTTAAATTTCAAAATTATTTTAAAAAACTTAAATTTCAAAATTATTTTAAAAACTTAAATTTCAAAATTATTTTAAAAAAACTCAAATTTCAAAATTATTTTAAAAACTCAAATTTCAAAATCATTTTAAAAACTTAAATTTCAAAATTATTTAAAAAAAAAAACTTAAATTTCAAAATTATTTTAAAAACTCAATATTCAAAATTATTTTAAAAAACTCAAATTTCAAAATCATTTTAAAAACTTAAATTTCAAAATTATTTTAAAAACTTAAATTTCAAAATTATTTAAAAAAAAAACTTAAATTACAAAATTATTTTTTAAATTTCAAAATTATTTTAAAAACTCAAATTTAAAAATTATTTTAAAAACTTAAAATTCAAAATTATTTTAATTTCAAAATCATTTTAAAACTTAAATTTCAAAATCATTTTAAAAACTTAAATTTCAAAATTATTTTAAAACTTAAATTTCAAAATTATTTTAAATTTCAAAATTATTTTAAAACTTAAATTTCAAAATTATTTTAATTTCAAAATTATTTTAAAAACTTAAATTTCAAAATTATTTTTTTAAAAAATGAACTCAAATTTCAAAATTATTTTAAAAACTTAAATTTCAAAATTATTTTAAAAACTCAAATTTTAAAATTATTTTAAATTTCAAAATTAATTTAAAAACTTAAAATTTCAAAATTATTTTAAAAACTCAAATTTCAAAATTATTTAAATTTCAAAACATTAACAATCATAGGATTAAAGTGCTTGCAAAATTACCTTGATACAATAGGGTAAAATAGAAAATCTGAGTAGACTTCAATCACGCTATCTTTAAGTTCATTAAAAAGAAACCAATTCAACTACTTCTTGTGTAGGAATTGGATCAATGGATGTTGGATAGTGGATGCTCCAGACATATGATTGGAGACAAGTTGAAGTTTACCAAACTCAAGTACAAGAATCTAGGATCAGTTGCATTCGGCAACGACGATAAACTTAAAGTAATCGGAAAAGGTAATATTGAACTTAGTTCCGATTTCATTATTCGAAATGTTTTATTGGTTGAAAATTTTAACTTGAATTTACTAAGTATAAGTCAATTGTGTGACAGCGGATATCTAGTCAATTTTGATAAATCTGGATGTCTAGTTAAAAATATTGAAAACCCGGAAATTAAACTTAAAGGACTTAGAAAGAATAACATATACACTATTGACTTATCAATATCCTCAATAAAGTGTCTCCTGACACAACAAGAGGAAACCCAACTGTGGCACAGAAGGCTGGGTCACACTCACACTAGACTCATTTCAAAAATGAGTCAAAATGGTCTAGTTAGAGGTTTGCCCAAATTAAAATTTATTGAAAACTCAATCTGTGATGCATGTCAAAAAGGAAAACAAACCAAGTCAACCCATAAGTCAACCAACTTAGAAAGAACTAACACCATATTGGAGCTCCTTCACCTTGATCTATTTGATTCAAATGGAGCCAAATCAATAAGCAAGAACCAATATTGCTTAGTAATAATTGACGACTACTCTAGGTACACATGGGTAAAGTTTCTAAAAACAAAAGACGAAACCTATGAAATATTTAGTAATTTTTGAAATTTAATGGAAAATGAAAAAGATACTAAAATTAAAAGAATAAGAAGTGATCACGGAGGGGAATTTGAAAATCATAGGTTTACCCAATTTTGTAAAATAAATGGATACCAACATGAATTTTCATGTCCTAGAACCCCCCAACAAAATGGTCTAGTGGAACATAAAAATAGAACACTACAAGAAGCCGCTAGGACTATGTTGAACGAGTATCATTTAAATCATCAATTTTGGGTTGAAGCGATAAATACTGCAAATTATATTCAAAATAGAATTTTAATTAACAAATTTCACAATAAAACACCATATGAACTCTACTATCATAAAATTCCCAATCTAAACTATCTAAAAGTATTTGGGTGTAAAGTTCACATTTTAAATACTAAAGATTACTTAGGAAAATTTACACCTAAATCTAACCAAGGAATATTCTTAGGATACTCTTCTACCAGTAGGGCCTTTAGAGTTTATAATCAAAATACCTTGAAAGTTGAAGAAACAACTAATGTAATATTTGATGAAGAAAACAACTTACCTTATACAAATGAAAATATTGACATTAATCCGAGAGCATGATATGAAAGATTATCTAATTACTTAATATCCAAAGACTTTAACCAAGGACAAATCGATCCGACCTTGTTCGTAAAAACTATAGAAAAAGACATCTTTATAGCCCAAATCTATGTTGACGACATAATCTTTGGTTCAACTAATTCAAAATTCTTGAAAGAATTTGTCAAATTAATGGAAAGTGAATTTGAAATGAGTATGGTTGGGGAACTTAATTTCTTCTTAGGCTTACAAGTTAAACAAACTAAAGATGGAATCTACATTTATCAAACTAAATATGCTAAGGAGTTAATTAAAAAATTCTGTATGGAAAATTCAAAAATCATAAATACTCCAATGGCAACAAACATAAACATTGACTCTAACCCTGAAGGAAAACCAGTTGACCCAAAATACTATAGAAGTGCCATAGGTAGCTTACTTTACCTAACTGCAAGTCGACCCGACATATTGTTTGCAGTAGGTATGTGCGCAAGATACCAATCCTGTGCAAAAGAGTCTCACCTATCATACGTTAAAAGAATACTTAGATATATTAAAGGAACTCTAAATGTAGGACTTTGGTATCCAAGAACTTGCACCTTTGACCTTTATGGCTATTCTGATTCAGACTATGCCGGGTGCAAGTTAGACAGAAAAAGTACAAGTGGTAGCTGCCAGATTCTAGGTCAGTGCCTAGTAAGTTGGTCAAGCAGAAAGCAACATTGTGTTGCTCTATCCACCACAG
Source organism: Zingiber officinale (assembly GCF_018446385.1). Taxonomy (NCBI): domain Eukaryota; kingdom Viridiplantae; phylum Streptophyta; class Magnoliopsida; order Zingiberales; family Zingiberaceae; genus Zingiber; species Zingiber officinale. The sequence continues at coordinate 75,616,485 of NC_055998.1, forward strand.
AAGCTGAATACATAGCTCTAGGAGAATGTGCATCTCAACTGTTGTGGATGATGCATATATTAAAAGACTATCAACTAGAATATAAAAATACACAAATCTTTATTGATAATATCAGTTCAATTAATCTCACCAAAAATCCTATTCACCACTCTAGGACTAAACACATAGAGGTAAAACACCACTTTGTAAGGGATCATGTAGCTAAAGGTGAAATTGCACTCAATCACGTTGAGTCCAAATCAAACCTAGCCGACATCTTTACAAAACCCTTACCTGAACTTGAGTTCAGTGCACTTAGAAGGCAAATAGGAATGTATTGGGTAGAGTAGGTATCTCATTTCATTTTGCAAAATTTAGGAAAAATAATTTTTTCAAAATTCCCAACTTTCTTAGAGTTTTCAAAATTTTGGAATTAGCCTAAGTTTTCCCCCTAGAAATCATGTTCCCCTAGAATTAAGCCAGAGCATCTCACAAACACCTAGGTCTACCTTGATTGTGATTGAAAAATATAGAACGACGTGAGATGCATAGGGTTCAGCCTGGACTCAAGAATGCTTATATCTGTGCATCGATATGAGTCTGGGCGTTAAACACGCAATAAAAATCAATCAAGTCAAGTCTTCCAGCTCTAGTCAAATCTAACTGGACCAAATTGACTTGACTTGACTAACCATGCGAAAGCTGTTGCCCTATAGGCAGTCAGCAAGTAGCTAAAGGTTAGACAGTTGAAAAAGACACTCAGCTTTTGCCTAAACATGTTTTGATCTTTAGGGCTCTGATACCTAGTGAGTTAATTGAATATAACTCATGCTTGGACTTAAGGACCAACTGAATTTGAACCTAAGTTTTAAAATTCAATACTTCTAAAAGATCTATGCAACATTACAATCTTAATGTTCTCATCCTTACTAAGCCTAGCTAACTTTAAAATCTATCTTTGCACTTAACTAAGAAATATCTAGTCTATTATTGTTTTTTTTTTATATATGGCAAAGGGGGAGAGTTGCAAAATTCAAAATTTAAATTAATAAAAAAGGGGAACATCAGTTAAGGGGGAGCAACAGTTAAGGGGGAGCATAGAGTTTAGCAAAATTTGCTTTGGTTAATATGGTCACCTATAATTAGCAAATTTGCCGGTATTAAGTGGTTATTTATTTTTTTGGTTTACTTAACTTTGAATTTGAGTTGCCATAATCAAAAAGGGGGAGATTGTTGGTGCGGGAAGCATCCGACGATCAAACTCGTGTTTTGATAATGGCAAAGAATTCAAAGTTAAGATGTTTTGTACTCTAACAAGTCTACTTGAGGATTTCAGGAAAGTCCTAACTGCGGTTAGGCAAAGGAATAAAACCCTAGGGGGTGGTAACCCTAGGTCATAGGGGGTGGTAACCCTATGCGGAAAGTCTTGGCAGGTCGATGACTTCAGGCAAAAAGTCCTAGGGGGTGGTAACCCTAGGTGGAAAGTCCTGGTGTCGCGAGCCAGGTGAAAGACTGGACTAGCCGGGAAGCGGATGTCCAGCAGAAAGTCCGGAAGTATCAAGTCCGGTCGATCAGGATCGATGGCAATAGGTAAATCTCCTGAGTGGAGTAGGTGAGGACGCGTTCCCCGTAGAGGGAACAGTAGGCGTCAGGTCGACCTAGGGTTTCCGGTTGGAAATCCAAAGTAAGACCCGGACAGTCCGGAGACTGTCTTAAACATTCTTTATTTTCTATACTGTTATTTTGTGCTAACTTTGTGTTGCAGGATGTTGTTTGGGACTAACATATCTTGCAGGTACAAAATAACGAAGATTTTTCTCGGATGAACAGTGTCCGAAGCGCCTCCATGGGGCTTGGAGGCGCCTCGGGTTCAAAATCCTGAGCTGGGAGGGGTTTTAAGGCGCCTTGAATGGGTTTAAGGCGCCTTCAGGTCGCGACAGTCAAAGGATTATCCCAGCGAGCAGAACGGGATAAAATTCAGGCTTAAGGCGCCTTGAAAGGGTTTAAGGTGCCTTGAACACTGTTTATAAAGGGGGTTCGACCAGCAGCTCAATACAACGAGTTCCAAGTCTTCTTTAGTCAACGTGCTGCTCCGAAAGAATCCCGGAAGTGCTGCTACAAGTCTACGACGGCCCAGAGCTCCAAGATTTCTCTTTTTCGTCGTCGGTATAGATTTCTTTTATCGCATCTTTTGTAATACTTAGTCTGTAATAATCGAGCTTATAGTTGTTGCCCACCGGAAGCGATCAAGGATCGCGGGCCTTCGAGTAGGAGTCGCCTTAGGATCCGAACGAAGTAAAATCGACCTGTGTCTTTTGTGTTGATTTCTTTATCTATTCCGCTGCATTTTGTTTGTTTTTATTCTGATACAAACGAAACTTCCGCGAGCACTATTCACCCCCCCTCTAGCGCGATCTCGATCCAACAATTGGTATCAGAGCGGGGTCATTTTGAATCGGTGCAACCACCATTCAAGACAATTTTCTCGTGGAATTTTTGTTGGGTTCTTCGGGCCGCGAAAACTTCTTTTCGCGTCGCGGAAACCCCGAATCACCCAAGGCCAACGGATCCGTGCAAGAAAACCGAACGATAAATACGAGTACGAGTTTGAAAAACCTTTTAGATCTACTCCTAGATCTACATATTAAGAGAACTTTACCCTTGTTGCGTGCCCTTTCGCGTTCCCGCTCTTCCAAGGAGTTGCCGGATCTCAAGACCGTCAAGCGCCGGTTCTCTAGAAGTATCCACACGGACACGTAGGTGGAGAAACCTCACACAAAAGGTGTGCTAGCACCTTGGTGAGATTCGGCCAAGTAAGGAGGAGAGGGAGAGGGAGAGCTTGAGAGGAAGAAGAAGAAGATACACCCCTTGAATAAAAAAATTGAATTCACATTCAAAAACCAAAGTGGCCGGCCACTCTCAATGGTGAAAACCCCCAAATTAATTGCATTAATTGCAATTAATATGAAGCCATTAAAGAGAATGGCTTTGTAACTTCCATGAGGTGGCACCCATGATGATGTGGAGTATCATCATTGGTCCACCTAATGCCAACTCACCAATGAGGTGGCAAAAGGTCAAGTCAAAATTAACCTTTGGTCTTCCTTCTTAAGTCAAATCAAACTTGACCCAATCTCTTCCATGGTTGATCTAATCTAACCATTTGATTCAAGCCAACTTAATATAATGAATCTAATTCATTTAATTAAATTGATTCAATGAGTCAAAATCTAAATTAGACTCATCGAACACATGAATCAACTTGAGTCGAACTCAAGTTAGCCCAATTAGGATTACTCTTAATCCAATTTGATTCATCAAGTGAATCTAATCCTCTTGGTTCATCATATGAACCTAATCTCCATCTAATTGTCCTAAGTGTGTGACCCTATAGGTTCTTGTAACGTTGGCAATGCCCTAAACCCATTTAGGAGCATAAGTAATGAGCGGTATCTAGCAACACATTATTACTACCCAAGTTACAAGAATGTCGAGATCCGACATCACCTTGTGACTACTAATTGTGACTCCTCACAATATGTAACATTGTCCTTCTATCCTAGACATCTAGATTGATCAATGTGAGGCATAGACCGTGTCATCCTCTAATCAATCTAAATCTTGAACTCCAAGTAAACTCACTCAATCAAATGAGCTCAACATCTCATGTTGACTCACTTGGGCATGGCCATGCACTTCGTGGTCTAACTCTATCAAAATATTGATGTCGCTCCCATCATATGGGAGGGATAGATCCCATCTACATCACTCACATCCCTCTGCATAATTTGTTACATACCCAGTAATCGCCTTTATAGTCCACCCTGTTACGGGTGATGTTTGACGAAACCAAAGTACATAACTCCTTATGTAGGGAACCATGGTGACTTCAGGTCTAAGGACCAATAGTCATACTAATAGTCACATGAGAAAGTATATGACACTCATATAACGATCCATGATACTTTCTCATGGCGGGTCATTCAGTATACATTCTCTAATGCATACCCATGTGTCAGCTTGATATCTCTATATCCATGACTTGTGAGATCAAGTCATCGAGCTGACCTACATGCTAGTCTTATTGTATTAACATTGTTCCTGAATGTTAATACTCGACTAGGAATGATTTAGAGTAGTGTTCCCTATATCATCTCACTATCGATTCAACTAATCGATTGATATAGGTATGAACCTTCTACTCAAGGACGCTATTATACTTAGTCTATTTGGCACTAATACAAATAAGTATAATAACCAAACAAATGCCTTTATTAATATACAAGAATATGATACAATGAGTCCATACAATCATCAAATGATTGGCTCTAGGTCTCTAACTAACAATTTTTAGATTTTTTTTGGAGTCAATTAGAATTTCGCCTCATAGCTATATTCTAATTCTATTTCTTGAATCGATTTTCTGCTCGGAGTTGGTGCAACACCACTCGAGTTTGTGATTCTTTTATATACTTCCCGCACTACTAATCCAGGACCAAGTCCTGGGACTTTCTTGTCATTCTTTTTCTTCATAGTTATTTTAAAATGGCTCTACAAGAAGGCTACAGTACAGCCCGACCCCCACTTTTCACCAGAGAAGACTTTGGTTACTGGAAGGGCAGAATGGAAAACTTTCTGAAGATCCAGTTCGAGACGTGGATGATCGTCAAGACTGGTTTTGATCTGCCAACAGATAAAGATGGAAATCCTACTCCTTGCGAGGATTGGGAACCATCACTGATTAAGAAAGTGGAAGCAAATGCCAGAGCAACTTGTACCCTCCAGTGCGGACTAACAAAGGAGGAGCTAAACCGGGTCGGTCCATTCTCAAGTGCCAAGGAGCTATGGGAGAAGCTGATCGAGCTTCATGAAGGGATCACCGATACCAAAGTAAGTAAGCGTGATTTATTATTCAATAAATTGTATAATCTAAAAATGCAGGAAGGTGAAACGGCAAGTTCACTACACGCGCGCATTCAAGACATCCTCAATTCTCTCCACGGAATCGGATAAAAGGTAGAGAATCGGGACGTCATAAGGTACGCAATAAATTCGTTTCCGAGGAGCACATTGTGGGCATCAATGGTAGATGCCTACAAAGTCTCCAAGGACTCATCTGCTTTAAAGTTAGATGAATTGTTTAGTGAATTTGAACTTCATGAACAAACTAATGCACAGCCATCCGAGAAAGGTGTAGCTTTGCTTGCAGGGACAAGTAGAACGCGTGAATCGAGATCCCGGCGAAAAATCGAACCGGAATCAGAAGATGAACCCGACTCAGAAGATTCAGAAGACGAACTGACCAGCGAACTCGTGAACCTCGTGAAGAGGCTCTACAAGAAGAAGAAAGGCTTCAACAAGAAAGATTTGAAGAAGGCAGTTCAATTCAAGGAGGCCCAACCTAGTCCGAAAACAAAATTTGAAGTTACCTGTTATGGGTGCAACCAGAAAGGGCATATCAAAGCCAACTGTCCCAACCAAAAGGAGGCCAAAGAAGAAAGAAGGCCTCGACAAACTGTAGGACCGTTGGGCCGGCTAGAAGGGGGGTTGAATAACCTGTTAATTAAAAACAGACAACCCTTCCTCGAACGATTAAGCTAACACTTGTAAAATGAATTAAGCAGATAAATAAAAGCATAAAAGAAAAAATGAGGCACCAGATGTTTACTTGGTTACAACCGATGTGGTTGTTAATCCAAGGAAGATTAAGCTCAAAAACTCCTTCAGGCGGAGAAGCCAGAAAACAGAAGCTTAACTACAACTAAAGCATACAAATTTTTGGAAATAGAATGATCGTGATTGTTGAAAAGCTTCTGGAGCAAGGCTATATTTATACCCTTGGTCGGGACGCCTGAAAGGGTTTCGGGCGCCCTGGGGGGATAAAATTTATCCCCCAACGGTTGGATTGAGTCAAAGCTCGATCCTGTGAAAAAGTCACTTCCGGGCGCCCCGGACAGTTCAGGGCGCCCCGGAGCCAAAAGTCAACCCAGTTGACTTTTGGTCCGTGCTCTCTTCTCCGGTTCCAGGTCTTTCTGCTCCAGCTCCGCTTGCTTGGGTGATCTCTGACATCCGGAATAGGGCTCACCCGAACCCATCTTCCGATCTTCTCGAGCGTGCTTCCCTCCGGCTTCTCGTCCCTCGGAATTGCCGCGTGTCCCTTCTCGTCCACCAGCGTACTCATCCGAAGACTTCGTCCCTCAGTCGCACCCCGTGCCGACCTTCGTGCTAGCTGCGTCTCTTGCTCCCCGAGCAATCTTCCGCTCCGGCTTTCATACCTTGGAACCACCGCGCGCACTTCCTTCTCGTCCGCCGGTGTACTCTTCCGCAGCACCTCGTGTAACGCCCGAAAATTCTCAAAACTATTTTTATAAATATTCTATGATTTTTCTGGAATTTTAGAATATTTTTATGGAATTTTTAGAATAACGGAAGTAGCAAAAATAAATAGAAAATGAAAATGGCCTAGGCGGGAATTGAACCCGAGACCTATTGGATCCTATGCCTTATGGTGAACCATGGTAACCAAGTGAACCTAGCAGGGCCGTGCTGAAAGGAAAGGGAAACAATTTTATTTAAGTTGGAGTTGGGCCGGAATTTCCACTTAATATAAATAGAAAAGTTAAGTGGGGTTTGGTTTATTTTGTTTGGTTCGACAACTTCTCCTCCTCTCCAACCCTCACCGCCGACGCCCCTTCTCCCTCCTCTTTCTCTCTCGGCGCACCAAGCCTAGGGCCCCAGGGACATCTTCCGGCAGCGGCTCCGACACAAGGACGCTCCCCTCCACGAGAGGAACGTGTTGGCGCAAGAAGACTATCGAAAGGATCGTCTTCCCCGGAAACCTAGCGACTAGAACCGTAAGGAAACTAGCGTACGAGGTAAGAAACCCCTCACCTGCAGTATAAGTAGCTATTCGTGTGATTTTTATGCATTGGTTTAGTTGTATGCAAATTTTGGCACATAAGGTGTGCACTAGCGTACACCAAGTGCTCGATAGAATGTTTAGCACAGTCAAATGCAAATTAGGCATTTTATTAGCTTGGATAAATGCACTAGAAGCATTTACACAACCTATTTAGTCTTGCTTCAGCTTTTACAGGACTAGATGTCCAATGGGTGGGCTCCCACAGTCGCCTCTAGGTTCAGACAACCTAGCTCTAGGTTCAGATAATCTAGAAAGAGCAAGATAAGCAATAATTAGCTATGTTTAGTATTTTACTTTTCAGTGGCACTGTACTGGATTAGATATCCATTGGGTTGGATTCCCACAGTCGTCCCTAGGTTCAGATAACCTAGTAACCCTACTAAATTCGGGACTTGCAAACCCGGGTATAGTAGGGATGCGCGCATAGCAAGTACAGTTGCCGGGCCCAAACAGCAGCTTGATTATTATTTTCACCTATTATGAATATAGTTTTCAAACATCACAAAATAGCTATGTGAATTCAGTACAGCCTTAGAATTAGTTTAGAATTAGCTCAGTTCAGTGTTTGTATCAGTTCAGTTTTCTATTGATACATTATGATAGCTTATGTTAGCACTTGTTGCCATGACTAGTTTGTTTGTATACCATGCCATGCTTTTACATGTTCAGTATTCATATGTTTCAAATAGCATGTTTTAAAAGCATATTGCATCGAATTCATGTTTTGTGAGGTAGATGGTTTCTTACTAAGTGAAAGCTTATAGATACTTTTTCCTTATACTGCAGATAAAGGTAAAGGAAAGATGGACTAGCGGAGGCTGGAGGACAATGCTTCAAAGATGTGTGTGGGCAGGAACTTGGAATAGAGATCTTAAGGGAAACTTTAGCAAGCTTGTTTAAACATTAGAACTTTTCAGTGTTTTAGTATTTTGCACTTTAGCATGTTAATTGTCATGAATTAGTTAACCATGCACTCTATTATGCTTAGAACACTTCTTTTATGATGTTAGAATGTTATTTGTTATTGGTAGAGTGTTTCCTAGTCATTTTAGAACTTGTAATATGATTGAGGCACGAAACAGTGCTGTTTAGCTGCAAAATCAGAAACCTCAATCGATCGGTGGATCGATGGGTTTCAATCGATCGGTGATCGATTGGGCAACGCGAGGCTTCCGGATCGATAGGCCGATCGATCCAGAGCAATTGGGACGCAGCTGGTTCGAGCGATAAGGGCTGGATCGATTAGCCGATCGATCAAATTATTGCCCGATCACGAAATGCTCTGATCGATCACGGATCGATCTTCAGTCCGATCGATGGATCGATTGAATCATGTTCAATCGATCAATGGATCGATTGGGAGGTCTGATAACAGCGAGTTATTTCAGTTCCTTGACCATTGGGGATGTAGTATATGTTAGGTATACTTTAGATTACACCCTTAGCACACGTAGAACCAAGAAATATTTTAAAAAAATTTTAATTGGTAGGATTCTAGTCCTAGAGATGGTGGGAATAGTTTACCGCATAATGTAATGACGATCGCTGACATTTAGTTAGTAGAAGGCGGTGCTTACAAACTTCTTGCACTGTGTTCGGTCTGCACTTTATAAGTCTCAACGATTATCTGGCTCCTGTAGAAAGCACCTTAGCTCCTACCTATGCAACACCAACACTTGTTGGTCAACCAACCTTGGGGTTCCAACAATCTCCCCCTTTTTGGTGTGATCAACCCAAGTTAAGCTAGGGAAAAAAATAGACATAAAACATAAACTAACTTATATTGCAATTAAGTGCAATAAGATAGAAAAAATTAAATTTCAACAGAATACCTCCCCCTAGACTTATACTTCTTCTTCTCCCCCTTTGATCACAATAAAATGGGGTTTAAAATTCTAAGGGTTTAAAGACTTAGAAAATTTTGAAAAGTTATCTGTTAAAATATTTCTAAGTTAACAATAGCTTTTTGAAAAGTTTCTAAGTTAAAAAAAACTTTCTAAGCCCAAAAGACTTTTATGCAAGAAAATTTAAACATTTAAAAAAATTTCTATGCATTTATTTATTTATTTAGTTCTTAATTCTATTTATCAGAAAGTTTTAAATTTCCATTTTAACTTATCATAATTTCTTAAATCAATCTTTTTTAGATTTAACGCCACAAAGATTATACATGCAGAAATTTGTATCATGTTAATTTCTATTATTTTTTGAATTTCAATTTCACAGAAATATTCAGATGGCATAGATTTTAACTTGATAAAATTTTTCGACAATATAAAAAATTCTTTCGGCAATTTGCAAAATTTGTTTGAAGGAATATTTTGTAATTTGCAAGAATTTTTTAACATTAAGAGTTTGCAGGAATCTATTAATAATAGATTTCTTAATCTGAAAATTTTGTTTGATGAATCAATTTCTAATTCACAAAACTTTTTCAGTAAAGTAATTTGTAATTCGAAATTTTTAGATCCGGAAAAAGTTTTCGATAATATTTCTAAGTTGCATAATTCTTTCGAAAAAATATTTTGTAATTTGCAACAATTATTCGACCGAAGATTTTCTAATCCGAAAAGTTCTTTCGATAATTCAAATTTTGGTTCGCAAAAATCTTTAGGTAATTTAATTAATTGAACTAGTTGTTCAGAGGGTATAGGCCATACCTTACTTACCTCGTTGGTCGTTGGTTCTCCCCTTGTTGAATTAATTTCTTCTGAAGATTCTCCCCCTTCATCGATCTCGGGATGTACTTCGGCTGTTGGGGCTGTTTTGGTAATTTCTTCCGTCTCAGATTCTTCTGATAACGGCTCGATGTCTATTGAGGAGACGACTTCAACCGGTTCTTCATAGAGCATTAAGAACTTTTCCCAAAGTTCTTTCGCGCTTTTGTACTCTCCGACTCTGTCGAAATCTTTAGTTGGTATTGCGCTTAGAATGTGAAAGTCTGCCCGAGCATTTGCCATGGACTCTTCACATTGCTTCTCGTTCCAGAGGCGTATGCCGATTTTCTCTCCGTTCATGTCTTTCGGTGCTTCATAACCTGTTTTCATTATTAGAGAAATACTAATATCAGAGTTAAGGAATACCTTCATTTGTTGCTTCCATGAAGAAAACTCCCCCTCGAATGCTGGTGGGTAGTCGCTAGCTCCGGCCATTGTTGCTTCAGACGGCGGTTAGTCCTTCTGAGGCGTCTCGGCTCTGATACCACTTGTAGGACCGTTGGGCCGGCTAGAAGGGGGGGTTGAATAACCTGTTAATTAAAAAAAGACAACCCTTCCTCGAACGATTAAGCTAACACTTGTAAAATGAATTAAGCAGATAAATAAAAGCATAAAAGAAAAAATGAGGCACCAGATGTTTACTTGGTTACAACCGATGTGGTTGTTAATCCAAGGAAGATTAAGCTCAAAAACTCCTTCAGGCGGAGAAGCCTCTTACAGCGTTTAGGCACAGAAAACAGAAGCTTAACTACAACTAAAGCATACAAGTTTTTGGAAATAGAATGATCGTGATTGTTGAAAAGCTTCTGGACCAAGGCTATATTTATAGCCTTGGTCGGGACGCTTGAAAGGGTTCCGGGCGCCCTGGGGGGGATAAAATTTATCCCCCAACGGTTGGATCGAGTCAAAGCTCGATCCTGTGAAAAAGTCACTTCCGGGCGCCCCGGGCAGGCCCCGGAGCCAAAAGTCAACCTAGTTGACTTTTGGTCTTTGCTCTCTTCTCCGGTTCAGCTCGCCTCTGGTCCGGGTCTTTCTGCTCCGGCTCCGCTTGTTGGGTGATCTCTGACATCCGGAATAGGGCTCACCCGAACCCATCTTCCGGTCTTCTTGAGCGTGCTTCCCTCCGGCTTCTCGTCCCTCGGAATTGCCGCGTGTCCCTTCTCGTCCACCAGCGTACTCATCCGCAGACTTCATCCCTCGGTCGCACCACGTGCAGACCTTCGTGCTAGCTGCGTCTCTTGCTCCCCGAGCAATCTTCCGCTCCGGCTTTCATACCTTGGAACCACCGCGCGCACTTCCTTCTCGTCCGCCGGTGTACTCTTCCGCAGCACCTCGTCCCTCGGACGTACCGCGTGCCGTCCTTCTCGCAAGGTGCGTCTTCCGCTCAAGTACCTGTGCTCCTAAGCTCCTGCACACTTAGACATCAGGTTAGAAACAGACAGGACCTAACTTAACTTGTTGGTCACACCAAAACCAACCTTGGGGTTCCAACATCTTCTTCGGAGGATGACGACGACGAACTCGATCAGAAGAGTTTGCTCGCATTGATGGCCCGGGATCAAATCATCAAATCTAAGAGCGAGTCGGAGGTCGAGTCCGAGCGAAGCCACGGATCCGCATCCGTTTCCGAAGGGCCAGACTCCGCTGTAAGTATTCCTAGACTTAATAATTTAGTTAATTATTTACTTCACAAATTAGCTAAATCGAACCTTAAGATTAAGTCACTTTTAAAGGAAATTTCTGTCCTTAAAGAAGTGACTATCTCTGAATCCTTACCTAATCAAGTTCAGACTGAAGATTCAACTCAAGTTCAAAAACTTGAGGAAGAAAATTCAAGTTTGAAAAATCAGGTCAAGGATTTAAAAGTATCTTAGAACGGTTTTCTTTAGGTTCCAAGAATCTTGACCTAATTCTTGGGACACAAAGATCCGTTTATAACAAAATTGGGCTAGGATATAAAAGTAAGAAGAAATATAGATCTTATCTATCCTTAATAAACAAACAAAATAGTAAATCAGTCCAAGCATGGGTCCCTAAGTCCAAATTGATCAATCAAGTTGGACTTGGCCAATACTGGGTTCCGAAGGATCAAATACACTACCTCGATAAACCATACCGAGGATATGATCCAGGGAAAGCTAAAAGAAAAACTATCTTAAAAATCTAAATTAAAATTCAAAATCAAATTAAAAATTCGAAATTAAAATTCAAAATCAAATTAAAAATTCGAAATTAAAATTCAAAATCAAATTAAAAATTCGAAATTAAAATTCAATTAAAAATTCGAAATTAAATTATATATTTAAAATTCAAATTTCAAAATCAATTCAAAATCAAATTAAAAATTCGAAATTAAAATTCAAAAATAGATGGTGGATCCAAACTAGTTGGCACCTCCAACTCAACTACCCGACAGGGTAACTGAACCTAATTTACCCGAAATGGGTAAAACAAGAGTAGATTACTCGGTAGGGTAATTAAGGCTAGTTTAAAAACGGGCTAAGTTTAACTTGAACCACAGTACCGGTGAAGTTTTTGGATGATAATACGTTAGGGAAACTTGGGCATCGCATGTCTAGGAAGATATGGCTTCGACCTGGTGCATTTGGCCAAGTGGAACTGACCGAAGCTACCCTTAAATGGATCCTAACTAGTTAGACCAAGGATTAGTCCAATGGGTAGGACTATTTGGAAAACCTCGAAAGCATGGTTACTTTAATGAGCTCCGTGTGACTCACCATAGCCCAGAAGTTTATCCAAAGAATGCTTACTTGTTGAACCCAAAGCTAATCCTGAATCTAACACAAAGTTAAACCAGACCCTTAAAATTCAACAATAACTCATCTCACAACAATTATAGGATTCCCTGATTGACAATTTAGATCGGGTGAGATGACTAAGAAATTTCAAAATCATTTTAAAACTTAAATTTCAAAATCATTTTAAAACTTAAATTTCAAAATTATTTTAAAAACTTAAATTTCAAAATTATTTTAAAAACTTAAATTTCAAAATTATTTTAAAAAACTTAAATTTCAAAATTATTTTAAAAAAAAATTCAAATTTCAAAATTATTTTAAAAACTCAAATTTCAAAATTATTTTAAAAATCTTAAATTTCAAAATTATTTAAAAAAAACTCAAATTTCAAAATTATTTTAAAAACTTAAATTTCAAAATTATTTTAAAAAAAAACTTAAATTTCAAAATTATTTTAAAAACATAAATTTCAAAATTATTTTAAAAACTCAAATTTCAAAATTATTTTAAAAGAATACCTGTTATATCGGACAAGCAAGGCACTGGAAGAGGAACTCCAAAGAATACCTGGAAGATCTTAAGAAGAAGAGAAATAAGATTTCTACTTCAGGTATACATGTTATAGAAGTCAACCTCTCTATTTCTTCATCATGGGTATTAGATACCGGATGTGCTTCGCACATTTGTACCAATGTACAAGCGCTAAGAAATAGCAGGGCATTGACGAAGGGTGAGGTAGACCTACGAGTAGGCAATGGAGCACGGGTTGCTGCTATTGCTGTAGGAACTTACTATCTATCTCTGCCCTCTGGGCTAGTACTAGAATTAGATGATTGTTGTTATGTGCCTGCCTTGACTAAGAACATAATTTCAGTTTCTTGTTTGGACAAGAAAGGTTTTTCGTTTACAATAAAGAACAAATGTTGTTCTATCTATTTAAACGATATGTTCTATTGTAGTGCACCTCTGATGAATGGACTCTATATTCTAGACCTTGAGAGCCCTATCTATAACATAAATACCAAGAGGTTCAAGTCAAATGACCTGAACCAAACCTATCTCTGGCACTGTCGCTTAGGTCATATAAATGACAAGCGCTTATCCCAGCTCCATAAGGATGGTTTGCTGGACTCATTTGATTTTGAATCATATGAGATATGCGAGTCATGCCTACGAGGCAAGATGACCAAGACTCACTTTAGTGGGCACAGCGAAAGAGCGACTGATTTGTTAGGACTCATACATAGTGTTGTATGTGACCCTTTCAATGTCGATGCTAGATGCGGTTATAGGTACTTCATCACATTTACTGATGACTTCAGTAGATATGGTTATGTGTACTTGATGACACATAAGTCTGAATCCTTTAAAAAGTTCAAAGAATTCAAGAATAAAGTACAGAACCAGCTTGGCAAGAGTATTAAGATACTTCGATCCGATCGAGGTGGAGAATACCTTAGCCATGAGTTCCGTGACTATCTAGCTGAGTGTGGGATTCTATCCCAACTCACTCCTCCTGGAATACCGCAGTGGAATGGTGTATCCGAACGGAGGAATCGTACCTTATTAGATATGGTACGATCTATGATGAGTCACACAGATCTTCCGACATATCTATGGGGATATGCTCTAGACACGGCAGTTTTCATTCTCAACCGAGTTCCATCCAAGGCCGTGATAAAGACACCATATAGGATATGGACTGGGGAGGCCAGGTGTCTTTCATGAGGATATGGGGTTGTGAGGCTTACGTGACGTCAAGTCTCGACAAGTTAGGACCCAAATCGACAAGTGCTATTTTATTGGATATCCTAAGAAAACTAAGGATATTACTTCTACATTCCGATCGGCACAAAGTAGTTGTGGCAGAAGGGATCTTTCTAGAAAGGACTTAGTTTCTAGAAGACTGAGTGGGGCCTCGATCTTGAAGAAGTTCAAGATGCGAACAATAGCACTGATGCCTCGATGGAAATTGAACTGAACCACAAAGTGTTGTGGATGATGTTGTTCCACAAGGAGTTGAGGAACAACAACCAGTTCAAGTAGACATACCTCTTCGCAGGTCCGATAGGGTGCGTCGTCACCGAGAGATACTCATTTCTCTTGTCCGACCATGATGACGTTATGCTCATAGAGGATGAGCCTACCACTATCAGGAAGCTGTGATGAGACCAGATTCCGAGAAATGGCTAGAGGCCATGAGATCCGAGATGGAAAACATGTACACCAACCAAGTTTGGACTTTGGTTGATCCACCTGAAGGGGTAAAACCCATAGGGTGCAAGTGGGTCTTTAAGAGAAAGACTGACAAGGATGGACTTATCTATAAGGGTCGCTTGGTAGCTAAAGGTTTCAAGCTGATTCATGGTATTGACTATGATGAGACTTTTTCTCCAGTAGCGATGTTTAAGTCCATTCGGATCATGCTTGCTATTGCAGCCTACCATGACTATGAGATATGGCAGATGGATGTCAAAACCGCGTTTCTGAATGGAAACCTACTTGAGGATGTGTACATGACACAACCTGAGGGTTTTGTAGATCTACAGCATGCTAGCAGAGTATGCAAGTTGTATAGGTCCATTTATGGACTAAAGCAAGCTTCTCGAAGCTGGAATCTTCGATTCGATGATGCAATCAAATAGTTTGGTTTCATCAAGAACGAAGATGAACCTTGTGTCTACAAGAAGGTTGTAGGGGACATAGTTGTCTTCCTCATATTGTATGTGGATGACATACTGCTCATTGGGAAGGGCATCCCTATGCTTCAGTCTATCAAGACATGGCTAGGGAGTTGCTTCTCAATGAAGGACTTAGGTGAGGCATCCCGCATTCTAGGGATACAGATCTATAGAGATAGATCAAAGAGATTGCTTTGCCTAAGTCAGAGTACATACATTGACAAGGTACTCCTTCGGTTTGCCATGCAGAACTCCAAGAAGGGATTTCTGCGATGTCACATGGCGTGAGTCTTTCGAAGACTCAAGGTCCCTCTTCTAGAGAGGAGAGAGACCGCATGGATCAGATCCCTTATACCTCAGCCATAGGATCGATCATGTACGCCATGCTATGCACTCGACCTGATGTCTCGTATGCTTTGAGCATGACGAGCAGATACCAGTCAGATCCAGGTGAAAGTCACTGGATAGCGGTCAAGAATATTCTTAAGTACTTAAGAAGGACTAAAGAATATTTCTTGATATATGAGCAATGGTAAGCCTAGTAGGCGTAAGGGTTCTGATGCTAGCTTCCGACCACACCGTGATGATTATAGATCGCAATCGGGTTCGTATTTTGCATTAATGGTGGTCTGAGTCGGAAGAGTTCGGCGGACACAGAGATTCTCGATAGGGCAGTATATGCATCAGAGGCAAGGAGGCGATTTGGATTCGCAAGTTCATCACTGAACTTGGGGTGGTTCCTAACATTGCTGACCCTATTGAGTTCTATTGTGACAACAATGGAGCTATAGCACAGGCGAAGGAACCTCGCTCACACCAGCGGACCAAACACATACTACGGCGCTTCCATCTCATTCGAGAGATCATCGAGAGAGGAGATGTGAAGATTTGCAGAGTACCTACAGAGGCTAACATCGCAGATCCCTTGACCAAGGCTTTGGCACAGAGGAAGCATGATCGTCACACTAGGTTATTTGGGCTTAGAGCCTACACTGATTGGCACTAGTGCTAGTGGGAGATTGTTAGCTAGAGCCCTAGAGCCAATCATTTGATGATTGTATTTTGGACTTGTTGTATCATATTCTATATAAATAAAGGCATTTGGTTTTTGGTTATTATACTTACTTGTATTGGTGCCAAATAAACTAAGTATAATAACGTCCTTGAGTAGATGGTTCTCACCTATATCAATCGGTTAGTTGAACCGATAGTGAGATGATATAGGGAACACTATTTTTAATCATTCCTAGTCGAGTATTAACATTCAGGGACAATGTTAATGCAATAAGACTAGCATGTAGGTCAACTCGATGACTTGATCTCACAAGTCATGGATATAGAGATATCAAGTTGACACATGCACTACAAGAAATTTTAGATTTAACCACACCTAATAGACAACAGTTTTTTGAGAAACTGTTGTCTTTTTGCCATTTAACAACGGTTTTATTGAAAACCGTTGTTGTTCACCATAATTTTTTTTAAATGACAACGGTTTTTAAAAAACTGTTGTCTAATGTATGTCAAAGACAATGATTTTTAAAAAACTGTTGTCTTTTAGCGTTGCTTACATGATAATATACAACAGTTTTATTAAACTGTTGTCTATTGAATGTAGTTGAATCCCAAAAAAATAATAGTTTTTTTTAACTTCACGAAAAAAAACTCACGAACAAAGAGTTTTTTTGTTCATGTGAGGCTAGGTCACCACTGCCGATTCCCCTTTCCCCTCCTTCCCAACCCGACGCTGATCCTCGCCGCCTATCGACTTCTTCTCCCCGCATACATAACCACCAGCCAAGAGTTACTCAACGCCGGCTGAAGCCTCATTGAGTCGTGCCTTGCTCCGATCAACGCCGACTTTGATTGACATGTCCACTACAACAAATATAATTTTTCGCAGCGCATCATCAACGACGTGCGATTAGAGCACGCTATTAATAATAGTTTTTATGGCGCACCCAATTATATGCACTGCGGATAATATAATATTTATACAAACGACAACGTGCAAAAATAATATGTTATCAATAAATTTTTCTACGGTTTACAGAGTGCGCTGTTAAAATTTAATATTAACCGCGTGTGAAATATACTATTAATACTTATTATACAATATAAATGATGGTGTGAAAAACATATGTCGTCAATAAATATTATAAAATATTAACAATGTACTTGTGGGTTGTTAATAATTTTTAAAAATTTAAGAATTTTTAAATCCCTAAACTGCCGCATCTAATTATGTCTGCCAAAACATCTGTTTGTCAAAACCCTTCGTCAAATTTTTTCCGCCCAAACATTTCGCCGAAGCAACAAAACCCTTGGCAAACTTAAACTCCCTCACCGAAATCTATCTACCGTCGAACCAAAACCCTCTTCGATCCCTAAACTCCGTCCACCGAAATCTTTCTACCGCCGAACCAAAACCTTCGATCGTCAAGCAGTAGATCCCAACGCTGAGGTGATCGACCAGTCTCTTCGCTTCCTTCGCCCGGCGCTTAGGAGACCTCTCTCACTGGTGCGACTACCTCCCGTATGATTCTGCGGCTACCACTGGTAACGTCTAGTATACTGTTGTGACCCTTCTCTAAATCCCTAATCTTCTTCTCTTTCTTCCTCCCGTATGCTGTTGCGACTGCCAGTGGTGTTGTCTGCTAGTTTGATTGTGTCGCGCGGCCGCTACAGCTGCCTTGCCTAGAAGAATCACAAATCTCGCTCGTCGCTATAGGGTTTTTGATCTCACTATCTGAGAAGTCGCCAAGGAACCTAAGCGTGTGTAATCGCCAGTCCATTTTTTTCATTTTGCCCCATTTTGGTGCTTTTTTTCCTCCATATTTACAGGTTGGCTAGATTTCTCAGATTCATTGGTCTAGCATAATGGCAGCAAGTAGAGTTTCTATTTTTTTTTATTCTTTGTAATAATAGTTGCGGTTGTTTATGATAATATCTCCCTCTTTTTTTTTATCTTATCCTCTGGTTATTATTGTCTGTTCAGAATGCGAGATTACTTACAGATGAAGCTACCGAGGAGAAAGGAGATCGTGTGAGAATGCTATATATATTTGATTTAATTAGTAGAAAAAAATTAGTTAAACTAACACTAGTCTCAATTTATGTGATCGAGCTTACTCTACAGTTCTGATATGTTTTTTTTTAATGTTTTCCTATATGCTTAGGAATCTCAGATTGAGTTTGATTATAGGTTCTATCAAATTTTAGATTTTTTTGCATTTTAAATTTAGTAAAATTAGCATCTTTTGTCTTATTTCCTCAGTCAATAATTACATGGTTTATTGTTATTGTAGTAATAACTCTGCATATTTTAGTGGAACTATGTTGATGAGGATGGAAACCCTTTTCTGAATAGCTCTTGCAACCAAGCGTGTGATGTTAAGTTTTTTGGCATTATCATTACTAGATGAGCATATTAAACCTCAGGACAACGTCAAATCTATTTACTTTTTACTCATTAATTGATAAAAGTTGGAAGCATGATTACTTGTTCGAGACTAGAGAAGATCAATTCTCTGTATGTGTAAATTCATATAATCTTTTTAACAAAACTATTCTTTTGTTGATGGCTTAACTTTTGATGTTATGAAGGAATCATTTGTTGGTGCTATGGCAATTGCGAATCTAGTCAAGACAACTTTTAAATTTGAGAATGTCCTAATGTAGGGTGATCTTGTCGGGAAGCTGAGAGGACAGACCTGTCGGCTAGTGAAAATACTGAAGAAGTATGACAAGAGAACAGGAGCACTTATCAGGCAGCCCTTCATCGAAAAGGTGTTGCAGCAGCCATTCTTTACAACTGATCTCCTATGCAAACTCGTGAAGGAGTGTGTGGCTATGCTCGACCACCTCTTCCCCAGCAACAACCTGTCAATTTCAGCAGAATGCGACGGACAAAATGGAGTGCCAAAGCCGGCACAATCAGGTGGGAGGGTTCCGGAGTTGGAGGAGATTAAATATATGCAGAGCTTATACATGAAGAGCACTGTAGCAGCGCTGCGGTCCTTGAAACAGATTAGGAGCAAAAGTTCAACAGTCAAAGCAGATTAGAAAATCTCGTGTTATATTGTTCTACCTTTGTTTTAATAGTGTTATCATTTTGTTGGTTGCTTATGAAATTTCTTCAAAATGTTATAGATATTATTTTTGAATGTTAGAAAATTGTATATTAAATTTTATTTTGAAATTTAGTATTTTGAATGATTTGTAATATTGGAAAATTGTGTATTAATTTTTTTTATTTTTTATCTAAAAAAGATAACGGTTTTTCACCGTTGTCGTAGATAGTTAGCTGTTGTGAACTGAAGTGCGCTCGAGACAAGGAACGGTAAGAAAACCATTGTTCTTAGGAAAAGCAAACCGTTTTCACCGACAAATCGTCTTCTTTGCCTTTAAAGACAACGGTTAAAAACTGTTGTCATTGGGCACCCCTTTTAACAACACGACCTTTAACAACAGTCCGAAAGAGGCTACGACAACGGTGAAAAACCATTGTTGTTAGGCTTTTTTCTTGTAGTGATGGGTATACATTAGAGAATGTATACTGAATGACCCGCCATGAGAAAGTATCATGGATCTTTATATGAGTGTCATATACTTTTTCATGTGGCTATTAGTATGACTACTAGTCCTTAGACCTGAAGTCACCATGGTTCCTCTCGGAGTTATGTACTTTGTTTCACAAACGTCACACGGTAACTAGGTGGACTATAAAGGCTTTCGGGTATATATAACGAATTATGCAGATGGATGTGAGTGATGTAGATGGGATCTATCCCTCCCATATGATGGGAGTGACATCGGTATTCTTAATAGAGTGAGACAACGAAGTGCATGGTCATGCCCAAATGAGTCAATATAGGATATTGAGCTCATTTGATTTAGTGAGTCTACTTGAAGTTCAAGATTTAGATTGGTCAGAGGATGACACGGTCTATGCCTCACATTGATCAATCTAGATGTCTAGGATAGAAGGACACTTGTCATATTTTGTGAGGAGTCACAATTAGTAGTCACAAGGTGATGTCGGATCTCGACATTCTTGTAACTTGGGTAGTAATGATGTGTTGCTAGATACCGCTCATTACTTATGCTCCTAAATGGGTTTAGGGCATTGCCAACGTTACAAGAACCTATAGGGTCACACACTAAGGACAATTAGATGGAGATTAGATACATATGATGAACCAAGAGGATTAGATTCATTTGATGAATCAAATTGAATTAAGAGTAATCCTAATTGGGCTAACTTGAGTTGGACTCAAGTTGATTCATGTGTTCATTGAGTCTAATTTAGATTATGACTCATTGAATCAATTTAATTTAATGAATTAGATTCATTATATATTAAATTGGCTTGAATCAAATGGTTAGATTAGATCAACCATGGAAGAGGTTTGGTCAAGTTTGACTTGACTTGAGAGGAAGATTAAAAGTCTAGTTTGACTTGACTTTATGCCACCTCATTGGTGAGTTGGTATTGATGTGGACTAATGTGTTACTCCACATCATCATGGTTGCCACCACATGGGAGTTACTAGTGAGTGCCACCTCATGGAGGTTACATTCTCTCCTTGATGACAACTTAATGCATTAATGAGGGGAGTTACACATGAGAAAGGTGGCCGACCACATTTTGAATGGGGTGTGAATTGATTTTCATTATTCATTCAAGTGTGGAATTTTACATCTTCTTCCTCTCAAGCTCTCCCTCTCCTCCTTCTTTGGCCGAACCACATAGGTACTAGCACACCTTGGTTTTTGGTCACCTCCACCTAGTGTGTTCGTGTGGATACGTGTAGAGAGTTGTCTACATTGACAAGATCCGGCGTACCGAGGACGAGCGGGATACGCAAAAGGGCACGCAACAAGGGTAAAGATCATCATGATGTAGATCTAGAAGTTTTTGTAACTCGCACTCGTATGTTTTCGAATTTTTCTTCGCACGAGATCCGTTGGCTAGGGTGATTCGGGGTTTCCGCGACGCGAAAAAGCGGTTTTCGCGGCCCGAAAAACCCAACACCGATTTCTTTCTTATTGCTCTATTGTCGATATTTTATTTCTATCAATTCTTGTACTTAATTCTTTTGTAATTATTATTTGAATTGATAATGATTTCCCAACGAAAGTACTCAACGAGTACGGCCTTGGAGTAGGAGTCGACACAGGCTCAGAACTAAGTAAAAAGGTTCTGTGTTAGCATTGTTTTATTTTTCCGCTGCGCTTACTCTCGATGAATTTTTGTAATCGATATTCACCCCCCTCTATCAAACGATCATGATCCAACAGTGCCTTCCCAAAGAAAGGTGCAGAGGCGCCTCCAACCACATTGAGGGCACCTCCAGTAGTTCTGCAGCTCCCCGTTGGCTCTTCCACTGCGCCAATTGCCAGGGTGATTTTGTCCATCCGAAATTGGATTCACCCAGACCCATCTTCCGACCTTCTCCTCGAGCAAGCTTATACTCTGGCTTCTCATCCCTCAGAAACACCGTGCACTCCCTTCTCGCCCATCGGCGCACTCTTCCGTAGCACCTCGTCCCTTGGACACCCCGAGCCCATCGACTCTTTCCCTTGTCATATTTCTCACTAGCTACATCTTTCACTCGAGTTCCTGTGCTCCTAAGTTCTTGTAACTTAGACACAGGGCATCAAAACATAATAGGACCTAACCTGACTTGGTTGATCACATCAAACCTATCACAGGGTGTCACGCCCCAGGTAGTCCCTGTCCGAAGAAATTTCGGCAGCATCTCCCCTATACGGGTGACAATATGAATCCAGAATACATATATCTATACCTCGGCCACACACGGCCGGAACAATACGATACAAATAAGAAACAAACCACACAGTTTATATCAACATTCCACACAATTCAACATATAATCAATCCACGCAGTTTAATAAGGAAGGACGATATAGAATCCTCGAAGATATATGTAAACATCCTACTCCACTACAACGAAGAAACGAAATCCACGAAGTAGTGCGAAAATCCGCAGCGGAAAACCAAAAGTAGTAAACCCAATGTTCGTCATAAGTCAACAATACAAACCCACATCACAAGTATACGTATAAAAGCGAATACAGAAAACGATATCTAGAAATCCTCACGATAAGCAGCGGCAGAATCTCTCCACGGCCTCAACTAAAAATAGTAATAACGGTGAGTTCAAAGAACTCAAGGAGTAAACAGACATGTACAAGAATATATATCCACCAAGAATAACCTAAGGTCGCCTCTAAACCATAGGATCAATAGTACGACTTCTAACCATCCAACCTACGGATAGTCTCCAGAGCGTATATGCGTTGAAATAACTGAATAACCAATAATAGGCATAAAGCACAAACTATAGCAAGAATAATAATAAAATGCATAAGTAATAAATTGTACTCACTGCGAGGCTTGGGCAAATGATCGTGGACATACACACAAAGATAGTCGAGCAAATAAGCATGTATCCTCGATGCATGTCAATCATATGCACTCACCCAAGTGCATCATCCAATATGCAACAATCACAATAAATACAATATGCATATGATGCAATATGACATGGTCACCCACGCTAGTCACCGGCTCCACGCGATGTTGAGAGAGTAGGTAGAGGCGTGACACTGCACTCGTCACTACCCCCGATGAGTGACCGAATGGACGGGATGCTATCTGAGTACACCTATCCTCCTACCTCAAACATAGTGAGGGAGCGTCGCCTCAACTCCCTACGCAATGACGGGAGGGATCCTCTGGCTACCACCGCGATCACACTACCCATGAGCGGAGCACTACAGATCTACTGCCATACACACCCTACTGTGGTGTGCCACTACCCATGCAGTGAAACACGTTGTGTGCAGGCCTATGTAGCCGGTCGACGAGCTCAACAATAATGGAGTCGTCAATCGCCCAGCATGCAATCATGCAGGATGGTGCATGATGCTACAGTATGCCATACCTGAACATAGCCTCCTCCATATATGTATGTTCCCAAAAGGTAAACGCATATATATAACCATGATATAAACAGCTTAAATCCAAAGACATCACATATAACAATGATGTAAGTATCATGAATCCAAGAGCATGTATCACACATGTAAAGCAACTAATCTAGTAGAGTAGAGCACTATAGATATGCATCTCTAAGAACATATATACACATGGCAAGAGATAAAATATCCAATCCTGAAGTAAAGCAACTAGCAGATGAAGCATGTGATAGGTATCAACTAGCTAAGACCAAGAGAGAGAATAATCTACTATCTACCACTAGTAAGTATATATAAGCTACACATATCATAAGACATTATCAAAAGATAAGTCAGAGGGTACCCGCCTCAAATAGAAGGTACGATCAAGCAATCCAAGGTCGAGACGCTTGTCTCGAATCAGAGTCCTGTGTCAATCAAACAATATATATTTTATTTAGCTAAATCCCAATGAATAGCTAAATAAAATCCCTAAAACTATATTAGGGCAAAACCCTAATCAATATAATCCCAATTTACCTAATTAATCTACACAACCTAACAGATATCCAATTTTGAAACATGATCTATATCATGTTCCAACCAAAATTCAATTCAAACCTAACCCTAATTCCAAGCTACACACGATCATGTAAATCAAACCCTACATATGATCATGAAATCGAAATTATACTATGACCCCCAACCAAGTAGTTTACAGAGAGAAGAACTCTTTCACCTTACCTTAATTCCAGTTGTTGTTGCTGTTGAAACAAGGTAATCTGCTAGATGAGGTTGCTTCCGAAACTAGCAAAATTCACAGCACAACCACCTACTGGATTCCACTCCACTCAACTTCTCTAATCCCATGCACTTGATCAATAAACCTCAGAAATGGAATTAGGTGCTTGTCTTTGCTCCCAGTGAGCACTTGGTGATCTCGGCCAAGAATCTGTATCCGGCACCAAGATCCCTTTCTGATGATGTCTCTAACACACAGATCAGAGAAAGAGAGGGTCAGTACCGGGAAGAACCCTAATCTAGCTACGCATATAGATCCGCCGATGCCTTACCTCCAAGATCAATCCTCGGTGGCGCCCCTCGATCTAAATCCAGCCGTGAAGAGGTGGATCACATAGTATGCAGTGCGAGGAGAGGAGAGGGAAGGCCTACCAGTTGGAGACGAAGCGAGATCCGACCCTCACAGTGCCCTAGCCACGACGCCGTCGACGATCGGCCGCAGGAACCACCAGAGAAGCGACCGCTGGACCGAAGATGGCTTGGAGAGGAAGAACACCAGTCGGATATGATCTTAGGGTGTCGATGGCGGCAGAGGGAGATCGCCGGAGCTCTCGGCTTGCTTCATCCGTGAGAGAGGGAACAGAGAAGAAGGGGGATTGGGAAATCGCAGGGAAGAGGGGAAGAGGGGTTCGGGAATAAAAGGATTGGCGTTTGGGGAAGAAAGGAATTTATAAATAAAACAATTCCTCACTTAAATGGGTATCTCAAACATACTTTATTCGTACCCACCGATCAATCCCCTCAAAACCCTCCGTATGAGCTCCGAAATTTTCTCGGAAAATTCCTAAAAATCCCGGAAAAATTTTATAAGGTTATTTCTCAGTTAACCCTATTTATTTAAATCTTCTGAGATCTCACATCCTCCCCTTCTAATAAAAATTTGGTCCCCAAATTTCGCTATAACCAACAGCAAATGCTAGAATATAACCAAACAGTAAAAATGCTGAAAGAAACCCTAACCCACATACCTCAAGTAAACAAATGAGGGTATCTAGCTTGTATCGTATCCTCCAGCTCCCAAGTAGCCTCCTTGTCAGAATGATGTTGCCAACCGACTCTAACCAGCCGGACTGTCTTGTTCCGCAACTGACGTTCTCTACGGTCCAGAATCCGTACCGGAACCTTCTCGTAAGTAACATCAGGTTGAATAGGAACAGATATATCTGACAGAACATGTGCCGGATCGGATACGTATCTCCTCAGTATAGATACATGGAATACATCATGAATGCCGGCTAGAGATGGTGGTAGCGCCAAACGGTAAGCTACTGCTCCAATCCTCTCCAAGATCTGGAATGACCCAATATATCGTGGAGCTAACTTACCTCAAAGACCAAATCTCTTCACCCCTTTCGTGGGTGAAACTCTCAGAAATACATGATCACCAATAGAGAACTCCAGGGGTCTCCGTCTCCTCGATCAAGATAACTCTTCCGACGGCCATGAGCCTCGGACACCCTCCGCCTAATAGTACGAACCAACTGCCTCCCTCCCCGCTGAGCTCTCCTCCGAGGTCCTAACTGAGCCTCACCAACCTCCTCCCGGAGGGTGGGTGTCCGACACGGTCCACCATACAACGCCTCAAACGGTGCCATCCGGATAGCCGAATGATAGCTGTTGTGGCAAACTCTACCAAGGGAAGGTGGTCCTCCCAACCGCCTCCAAGTCCATAACACAAGACCTCAACAAGTCCACCAAAGTCTGAATGGTCCGCCTCGATCGCCCATCCGCTCACGGAGAATGCCGATCGAACGGGCGGCTGTGCCCAAGGCTCGCCGCAGATCGCCAAAACCGGACGTAAACCGTGGGTCTCTATCCGATATAATGCTCAACCGGACACCATGTAACTGATAACCTCACGACAAAGATAGCTCGCTAATCGATCCAATGAATCGATCTTCCGGATCGCTATAAAGTAAGCGGATTTGGTTAATCGGTCAACGACACCCAAATCGCATCATGGCCTCGTCGAGTCCTAGGCAATCCTACCACGAAATTATAGTAATATGCTCCCACTTCCACTCTGGAATAGGGATCCTCTGAAGTAACCCAGTGTCTGGTGCTCGGCCTTCACCTGCCGACTGACAAGACATCTAGCTACAAAATCCATGATGTCTTTCTTCATACAGCCCACCAATAGGAACGCCTCAAATCACGATACATACGGGTCCCACGTGGATAGCAAATATAGAACGATGAGCCTCCTAAGTAACTCCTCCATGACCGGTGAGACCGAGGTACACATAATCGCCTGAAATAAACAATACCTCGCTCATCTCGTAAACTTGTCTGCACTGTCAGCTATCTCGTCGCTAATGAATCAGAATGCCGATCTCCGCCCGGGCCTCTCGAATCCTCATCCCGATCGACGATCGAGCAACCATGGTAACCAGTAATTACTCCACTCCACGCCTCGCCGCCTCAAGGCCCTGAGAATCCTCGAATCAAGTCCGTGACTAAAACTCGATGACAAGCTAAAGTCCTCTCGACTAAGTGCATCAGTGACCACATTAGCTTTACCCGATGGTAACTAATAGTACAATCATAATCCTTCAGAACTCCATCCATCTCCTCCGTCGGAGATTGAGTTCCTTCTGAGAAAATATATTTGAGACTCTTATGATCGGAAGAATCTCAAAAGTAATACCATAAAGATGATGTCGCCAAATCTTCAAAGCAAAGATAATAGCGGCTAGCTCTAAATCATGTATTCGGTAGTTCTTCTCATGCTCCTTCAATTGACGAGAAGCATAAGAGACTACCCTACACTGTTGCATCAATACAAACCCAAGCCTCAAGAGATGCGTCAGATAAAGTATTTAATCATCACCGTAAGGTAAACCAAACCTGGTGCCGATACTAATCTCCGCCTTCACTGGAAGCTGGTCTCAAGCCTCCTCGACCACGTGAACTTCCCGCCTTTCCTAGTCGACGTGTCAATGCAATACTCGAGAAACCTCAACGATCGTCCAATATCCAAATCCCAAGAAGCTCGGATCTCCTGGATCGACTTGCTCTCCCGGCTCTAGTGATAGCCTCGATCTTCCGAGGATCTACTAAAATACCCCTGCTAGAAACCACATGTCCTAGAAAACCAACCGAGAAAAGCCAAAATGCACACTCGAACTCGACATGTGATGATGTCGTCAAGAGTCTCCAAGACTACGCTTACTGCGCAGATGTTCCTCCTCGGAACGTGAATAGATCAATATGTCGTCGATAAATACAATCACAAACTGATCCAGATACTCCAAAAAGATACGGTTCATCAAATCCATAAATACTGCTGGAGCATTAGTAAGCCCAAATGACATTACCAAAAACTCGTAATGTCCGTATCTGGTGTGAAATGCTATCTTCTGAATATCAGAATCTCTAACTCTCAGCTGATGATATCCAGACCGCAGATCAATCTTAGAATACACTGATGTATCTCTAAGCTGATTAAATAAATCCTCAACGTGGCAAGGGTACTTATTTCTGATAATCACTGCATTCAACTGCCTATAATCGATGTACAACCTCAGAGTATCATCCTTATTCTTGACGAATAGTACAGGAGAACACTAAGGCGGAATACCGTGGGGTTCTCCACAAGGACACCAGAGTGCTCCTGCTCGTGCATGCCATATGCAGCTGCTGCAGGAGGAGCTTTCCTCTGTTGACGATGCGAAGATTGGGCTTTCGGCCCGCCTTGCTGAGTCCCGGACTGACCAAACTGTCCTCCCGGGACAGAGATCCCAGATGTTATATGCTGAGCCTTCAGCGAACAATCTCGGCTCAAGTTCCCAGGAAGTTTGCAATAATAGTAAACTGACTGTCCCAAGGCGCACGCAGAGGTGATGTGATCTCGGGATCCGCATTTGGTGCAGTAAGAGTCACCAGTGGACTGTTTCCGCTTCTGTTGAGCAGAGCGGGAACGTCCTGATCGTCCTGACTTCTGGCGTCGGTCAGATGACCCAGAAGTACCCTGACCCGTCTGAGTGCGACTGCTCTGCTGCTGTCCAGTAGTCTGTGGCTGTTGGATCTGTCCCGTAGTCCGATCAGTCTACTTCCTCTTCTTATCAGCATTTACTCTCTGATGAGTAGACTCAATCATGAGAGCTCTATCTAGTGTCTCGGTGTATGATGAAGTACCAAAACTAGACATCTTCAGCTGAAGATGCCCGTCCAGTCCCTAGACAAACTGAAGCATACGAGATCTGTCATCGACAACTAACTCAGGACAGAATCTGGCCAGCCGATTAAATTCGGCATTATAATCCATCACTGAGCGGTCATTTTGCCGAAGACTCAGAAAATCCTACCGACGTGTCATCTGATACGCCCGGGGGAAATACTGACTCTCGAATGTCTCCCTAAATCTCGCCCAAGTAATATGCTGCTCGCCTATAATCGAGCACTACGTGTCCCACCAGATCTCTGCCTCATCTCGTACCTCAAGTACGTAGTAGTAGGCACGACTAGAGGGGGTGTCGGGTATACTGAAGGTGATACCACTAATGGTATAGTCGAAGTATGTACCTCTGAAGTCGGAATCGTCGGGATCTTATAATCCGACGTGACTATAATCTCCTGACGAGTTTGTTCCTGACGGAACAAGCTCGATCCTAGCAAATCTCCCTGGAGACTCTGTCTCCGGAGAATCTATCGCCCTCTTACGGGGGCAATCACGTCTCGGTACCAGAATACGTGTATGTGTCATATCTATTAACAAAATGTTACCCAGATAAAACTACAGGTATAAAAACTATAAAATTACCTGTTTTACCTATTTGCCGTCTGGAGATGTCCTGTCGCTGCTTAGCCCCATATAGAACCTCGTCAAAATACCTCGGAATTCCGAAACAAGTAAATCGACAGAAATCCGTACAAACCTGAAATACCGAAAATATCCAGATAAGCTCTCAAAACTCGTAAGCACAAGTATCAGAACCGCTCTGATACTAAATAGCTCTGATACCAAATAAATTGGAATCAGATAAACTCAGAAATCCGGAGCAGGTATCGTAACCCGCTCTGATCCCAAATACAATGGTATCAGATAAACCTCGAAAATCCAAAACGAAGAGCAAGTATCGTGTACCTTGCTCTGATACCAAATAAATTGGTATCAGATAAAAAGAAAATACAGAGCATCGTAACCCATGCTCTGATACCAAATAAATTGTCACGCCCCAGGTAGTCCCTGTCCGAAGAAATTTCGGCAGCATCTCCCCTATACGGGTGACAATATGAATCCAGAATACAAATATCCATACCTCGGCCACACACGGCCGGAACAATACAATACAAATAAGAAACAAACCAAACAGTTTATATCAACATTCCACACAATTCAACATATAATCAATCCACGCAGTTTAATAAGGAAGGACGATATAGAATCCTCGAAGATATATGTAAACATCCTACTCCACTACAACGAAGAAACGAAATCCACGAAGTAGTGCGAAAATCCGCAACAGAAAACCAAAAGTAATAAACCCAATGTTCGTCATAAGTCCACAATACAAACCCACATCACAAGTATACGTATAAAAACGAATACAGAAAACAATATCTAGAAATCCTCAAGACCAAGGGGCTAGCGACTGGAATCTCTCCTGACGGCCACAACCTGAAAAATAGTAACAACGGGGTGAGTTCAAAGAACTCAGCAGGTAAACCAATAGACATGTATAGCAATATATATCCACCAGTAATAACCTAAGGTACAGTCTCCTAAACCATAGGATCAATAGTACAGTTCTCTAACCATCCAACCTACGGTATAGTCTCCTAACAGTTCAACAGATATGCAGTGCTGAAATAAACTGTAATAACCAACAATAGGCATAAAGCACAAACTATAGCAAGAATAATAATAAAATGCATAACTGTAATAAACTGTACTCACCTGCGAGGCTTGGGCAAATGACTGTGGACATACACAGACTAAGATAGTCAGAGCAAATAAGCATGTATCCTGTATGCATGTCAATCATATGCACTCACCCAAGTGCATCATCCAATATGCAACAATCACAATAAATGCAATATGTGCATATGATGCAATATGACATGGTCACCCCTGACGTTAGTCAGCCGTCTCACACGCGATGGCGAGACCGAGTAGGTAGGGTTGTGACACCGTGCACTCTATCGTCACTACCCCTGATGAGTGACCGAATGGACGGGATGCTGTCGGAGTACACCTATCCTCCTACCTCAAACATAGTGAGGGAGCGTAACGCTCTCAACTCCCGGTACGCAATGACGGGGAGGGATCCCTGTCTGCTACCACGCTGCAGTCACACTACCCATGAGCGGACCAGCGGAGCACTACAGAGCTACTGCTATACACACCCTACTGTGTTGTGCCACTACCCATGCAGTGAAACACGTTGTGTGCAGGCCTATGTAGCCGGCCGACGAGCTCAACAATAATGGAGTCATCAATCGCCCAGCATGCAATCATGCAGGATGGTGCATGATGCTACAGTATGTCATACTTGAACATAGCCTCCTCCATATATGTGTGTGCCCAAAAGGTAAATGCATATATATAACCATGATATAAACAGCATAAATCCAAAGACATCACATATAACAATGATGTAAGTATCATGAATCCAAGAGCATGTATCACACATGTAAAGCAACTAATCCAGTAGAGTAGAGCACTATAGATATGCATCTCTAAGAACATATATGCACATGGCAAGAGATAAAATATCCAATCCTGAAGTAAAGCAACTAGCAGATGAAGCATGTGATAGGTATCAACTAGCTAAGACCAAGAGAGAGAATAATCTACTATCTACCACTAGTAAGTATATATAAGCTACACATATCATAAGACATTATCAAAAGATAAGTCAGAGGGTACCCGCCTCAAATAGAAGGTACGATCAAGCAATCCAAGGTCGAGACGCCTGTCTCGAATCAGAGTCCTGTGTCAATCAAACAATATATATTTTATTTAGCTAAATCCCAATGAATAGCTAAATAAAATTCCTAAAACTATATTAGGGCAAAACCCTAATCAATATAATCCCAATTTACCTAATTAATCTACACAACCTAACAAATATCCAATTTCGAAACATGATCTATATCATGTTCCAACCAAAATTCAATTCAAACCTAACCCTAATTCCAAGCTACACACGATCATGTAAATCAAACCCTATATATGATCATGAAATCGAAATTATACTATGACCCCCAACCAAGTAGTTTACAGAGAGAAGAACTCTTTCACCTTACCTTAATTCCAGTTGTTGTTGCTGTTGAAACAAGGTAATCTGCTAGATGAGGTTGCTTCCGAAACTAGCAAAATTCACAGCACAACCACCTACTGGATTCCACTCCACTCAACTTCTCTAATCCCATGCACTTGATCAATAAACCTCAGAAATGGAATTAGGTGCTTGTCTTTGCTCCCAGTGAGCACTTGGTGATCTCGGCCAAGAATCTGTATCCGGCACCAAGATCCCTTTCCGATGATGTCTCTAACACACAGATCAGAGAAAGAGAGGGTCAGTACCGGGAAGAACCCTAATCTAGCTATGCATATAGATCCGGCGATGCCTTACCTCCAAGATCAATCCTCGGTGGCGCCCCTCGATCTAAATCCAGCCGTGAAGAGGTGGATCACACAGTAAGCAGTGCGAGGAGAGGAGAGGGAAGGCCTACCAGTTGGAGACGAAGCGAGATCCGACCCTCATCGTGCCCTAGCCGGGACGCCGTCGACGATCGGCCGCAGGAACCACCAGAGTGTTAGGACCAAAAGTAGCTAGAGGGGGGGTGAATAGCTCGTCGCGTTCGCTCGTTGCTCGGCGTTGCTCGGCGTTGCTTGTTTCTTCAAGAATATGCAGCGGAAAATACAGAAACAAATACAACAACGCTAACACGGTTGGTTTACTTGGTATCCACCTCACAAGAGGTGACTAATCCAAGGATCCACACCAACACACACACCCTCCACTAAAAAAAACTCTCCTTTATGGTAACTACCAAGGGCGGAGAAGCCCTACAAGACTCTCGGTACAAGAAGAAGGAAAGGGAAACAAAATACAAGCGCAAAGCTTACAATGAATGCAGAAAACCCTAACCCTAGCTTCTCTTCTTGTCTTTGATCCGCCTCTTGACTCGGAGAGCTTCCAAGAACCTTCAAGAACTGGCGATCACGAGCTTTGAGAGTGCTGTGGAGGAGCTGGCGAAGATCTGGAGTGAATCGGAGAAGAGATGCCGAAGGAAATGAACGCCTGCGGCCTTTATCGACGCCAACGGTCGGATCCCGATCGATTCGAATGTTCCCAATCGATCGGGGAGGCTTTGGATCGATCCACGGATCGATCCGGAGCGCTTCGCTCGAACGCCGGATCGATCCACGGATCGATCCGGCGCTTATCGCGCGGCAGCAGCATGCCCCAATCGATCCACCGATCGATTGGACTCTCGATCGATCCACGGATCGATCCAAAGGCTCTCTGTTCGCTGGACAGTCTGGATCGATCCATCGACGATGAGCCCTGGATCGATCCATCGATCGATCCAAAGACTTGATTTTGTCCAAAACCAAGTCCCAAACCTCCCAAACCAACATCCGGCCAACCTTGACCTGTTGGTATGTCATGCCTAGCATCTAGTCACTCCCTTGACCTGCTAGGACTCCCTTACCAAGTGTCCGGTTAACCCACTTGGACTTTTCTCTGTGCCAAGTATCCGGTCAATCCCTTTGACCTACTTGGACTTTTCTTTCATGTCAAGTATCCATCAATCCTTTGACCTACTTGACTTCCCCACACCAGATGTCCGATCATCCTTGATCCATCTGATTTTTCCTTGTCCGGCTTCACTCACCATGACTTTCACCTAGCTTCACTCACTAGGGTTTTCCATCCGCCTAGCTTCACTCACTAGGACTTTCACCGGCTTCACTCACCAGATTTCCATCCGCCAGCTTCACCACTAGGACTTTCACCGCTTCACTCACCAGATTTCCATCCGCCTAGCTTCACCACTAGGACTTCCTTGCCACCGGCTTCACTCACCGTGACTTTTCTTCTTCCCGGCTTCACTCACCGTGACTTTCATAACGCCTAGCTTCACTCACTAGGTCTTCATTTTGCCTAACATCCCGCTTAGGACTTCAGATTATCCAACAACCTTGACCTACTTGACTCTTCTTCAATCAATATCTTATTGTCAAACATCTAAACCCAAACCAAGACTCAGCTTGGTTACCCAGGTCAACCTTGACCTGAGGGATATTGCACCAACAATCTCCCCCTTTTTGATGTTTGACAATACCACAATAACACTTACAATCCCATATGTAAGTTAGGCTAATCCCATAGCCTCCTTCTTCATGCCACTAGGTAATGAAAGCATAAATTAAGCTCTTCATTCTCCCCCTAAGAGGGCAAACTCCCTCTAGGTAATGAAAGCCTAACTTACTCCCTTTCATGAGTCCTTTCATTCTCCCCCTATGACCTTCCCATAGGTAATGAAGGCCTAAGCTTAACCATACATTCTCCCCCTATTGGCACACATCAACCCATCGTTGGACACACATCAACCTATGCTCCAATTCTGGGCACACTTCAACAAATCCATTTGTTGAAGAATCCATTTGTTGAAGACTCTCCCCCTGAAGAGTTGCTCATCGTTGTTCACAACATCACTCGTTGTGATCAACACGATAATGAAGGTCTCATACCCTTCATTTATCCTTAACTTCTCCCTCAATGTAGACAACTACCCATCCTTGAGCATTATCTACCACTTGAGTGTCCACTTGAAATAATGAGGATATCCACTCCCCATTTCTCCCCATTTCAAGTTTAAATGCTCAACCTTGAGCAAGTTCACAACAGAAGGTTAACCACCTTTCAAGGTTCATAAAAAAAATAATTTTCATGTCTTTAAAGAGTCCCTCCCCCTAAAGACATGGTGGTAACTTCTGTCATTGCACCAACAATGACTTGGAATCCCTAAAACATTAGGAAACCCAAATTTAGAAGTTTTGAGGTTCAAATATTCAAAATTTGAAACACACCTCAACCTAAACTTCAACTTAGCCTTCCTTAACCAACCCATCCTTGTTTTCATATGAAAACACCCTTTTTATGGATACAAATGTATTTTAGGGGTTTGGAATGGTTACCTAGACTAAAATAGGTTCAAAGATGCTGAAATCAGGCCTTCCCAGCCAAAATCAGCAACTTGGATCGATTGAAGTTGGGTTCCAATCGATTGAACCTTTCTGAATCGATCCACGATCGTTCAGATTCCGGATCGATCGGCTGATCGATCCAGCGAGCTTCGCCGGAATTGGTGCTTGAATCGATCCATGGATCGATTCAGAACTCCAATCGATCCATGGATCGATCGAGCTATGATAGTTGCTGAAATTCCATTTCGGTCAACTTCAGAAACCCCTAGAAAATTCTACAAAATCCAAAAATTATGAAATTTCGTGTAGACATTATTTAGGGCGTTTACTATCACGGAAAAATAGTTTTCTATGAAAATACTTCATATTTTCAAAGATTGACACAAACTTGAGAACTTGCAAAAACTTTAGTGTTTTATTCAAGTTTGTTTCTAACTATTCAATGGTGATTACTATCAAAAGATAGCCTTCACCAAGGTTTTCCAAAATCATTTTGAAAACATTTTCAAAACCAATATCCCATCATGTTCCTTGGGCATAATGCACATGACTTGTACATTAGCTTTCCCAATGATGGGAAAACACATAACTATGTGTTTTGATGAATTTAAAACTCAAAGGAATGCACTAAATCAACATCTTAAGCTTTGTTCATCATCCTAACATCTCACTTGTATATAATATGCACTAAAACACATACAAGTCACCTTATAGTCTTTGTGAGATGTAGATTTTGGTTTTTACCCTAATCTAGGGATCATGCATATTTATCTAGGCATTTTAGAAATATTAGACATCCACCTAGGATGTCACTTGTCAATAAGTGTCGTTAAATGCCATTTGTCCTTAATTACAAGAAATTAAACTTAATGCATGATTATGTTATGGCATACATCAAAAGAAAATAATTTTCAAAAGAAAATATCCTATTGCTACATGATGTATGAATGTCATGACATGGTATTTTTGGATTTTTCATAATAAAACATGAATGTAAAAATAGACATGATGTCATGACATATGATGGGCAAATAATCATGACAAGATTTAGCATAAATAAAATATACCTAGATTAATTATCTAAGTATCCTTAAAGTCTTAGCTAAACTTACACCTTAAACCTAGATTGCCCTAAAGTGCTTCAAGAGAATGCCAAAACCTAAATTGGCATTTCTAATTTCCTTGATTTAATGTATGCCAATTGAAAATAAACATGTCCTCAAATGTTGGCATATTCCATTTTTCCTCAAGAGTGATTACATAAATCAAGGCCCGGATTGCCTTAAATTTCCAAGAGACTACCAAAATCCCAACTTGGTATTTCTCAAGGTTTTCCCAATTTATGCCATTTTAAGATAAAAATAATTTTTCACCATTAGGCACATTTTCTCTTCAGATGTAATCAATATTCCATTTCATTTTCAAAGGTTAACTAAAACCTTGAAAATGCTCCTTGAGTGTCAATTTCCTCAAAGTTGGGTTAACTACCCTTCTAATCGGAGTTGACACTCTCTAACCCATCTATGGGGTAGAGAAGATGCTCCTAGGAACCCAACACCTATTGATGCTCCTTGGATGCTCTAGGTACTTACTAGGGATAACTTCCCTAGATACCTTCCTAGTGACCTTGTTGGGCTTCTTAGAAGCCTTGGTCACACTTTCTAGGTCAACTTTAGGGATAGCCTCTCTTGTGACCTTGTTTGTAACTTTCTTAGACTTCTTAGAAGCCTTAGTCACATTTATTGCAAAAATACTCTTAGGGATGACTTCCTTAGTATTTTTGGCTTGACCACTAGACCTAGGGTTTGTTCCATAACTATATGGAACTCTATGGTAAGAGGGCACATCCTTCTTAGCCTTTGGCTTGTATCCCAAACCTCTATGGCCATTGGATGGCTTTTGTACCCCTAGACCTAGGTTATGCTCATTTTGCCCTAATAGGATATTTTCCATCCTTTTTAGGGTCTTTTCAATTTTATCAAGTCTTGACCTCAAGACTTGATTTTCCATCACTAAGTCCTTAGTTTTTGGTTTTCCATTAAGTTCATGAGCATTTTTGTTTCTAGGCTTGTAGCTGCAATCCTTAGAGTTTTTACCTAGACTTTTACCTACATTCCTAGTCTTAGGTGTAGTAGTTTTAGCATGAAAAGCTATATGTTTTTCTTTAACGCTATCATGCTTTCTATTTTCATGGTAAATAGCATTAAAATGATAGAAATTTGACCTAGCATGCTTTTTACCATTTTGTAAGGGAATAGGCTCAATGAAAGTTACCTTCCTTTTTACCTTAGAGGCTCCCCCTTGACTAGTGCCTCCTTGAGCCGTGACCACCTTCTTCCCCTTGGGGCATTGACTTCGGTAATGCCCCTTTTGATTGCAAGAGAAGCATATGATATGCTCCTTGCTCTTCTTCGTTCCGGGGATGGTCTCCTTGGGCTTCACCTTGCCCTTTTGTGCCACTTGGCCCTTCTTCTTGGTCAATTTAGGGCACTTGCTCTTGTAGTGCCCATGTTCCCTACACTCAAAACATATTATATGATTTTTATTATTAATTGAAATATTCATACCTTTGCTTGTAGGGGTGGCATCTTTTTCTTTGGATCCAGAGGTAGAAACTTCCTTTTGATAGGACCTTGATTCTCCTCCATTTGATTTTTCTTGACTTGTGGAGGTAGAAGCTTCTTCCTCCTCTTCTTCTCTTGACCCGGATGTAGAAGCTTCTCCTTCTTCTTGATCTGGTGTCACCAAGGATTGCTCCCCCTCAATCCTAGAGGTGGAGGCTTCATCATCTTGAATATGAAACAAGGAGTATGCTCCCTCCTTGTTCCCTTCGTTGCATTCCCTTGAGGATGAAGCATCTTGGATTTCCTCTTCTTCGGAGGTTGAGCATCTATCAACCTCGGAATCCTCCTTTTGGTCTTGCTCCAAAGAGTCACCCTCTTTGGATTCTTCATGAACAGTGGAGGGATCTCATGAAGCTTGGCCAATTTGCTCCAAAGCTCCTTGGCATCTTCGAATTCTCCAACTCGAGCCAAGATGTGGCTAGGCAATAAGTTGACCAAGCTTGGTCACTTTGTCATTTGCCTCGCCCCTTTGAATTTGCTCCGAGAACTTTGCCCTTTGAGTTGCTTGGAGCTTTGAAGCCTTCCATTAGAGCAAACCATTGCTCTATCTCCATCATAAGAAAGTTTTCGATTCTTGATCTCCAAGAATCGAAGCTTGCCGATGTGTATGGTGGAGCCACCCTTGTGTCAAATCCAAGTCCATCTTGGAATTGCATCTTGAAGTTGAGCTTGATAAAGTCTTGAACTTGAAGAATTTGCTTCAACATCTTCACCCTCTAGCTTTTCTCTTCCGGCGATGATTCCGGTGAAGAGCGGCCTTGCTCTGATACCACTTGTTAGGACCAAAAGTAGCTAGAGGGGGTGAATAGCTCGTCGCGTTGCTCGTTGCTTGTTTCTTCAAGAATATGCAGCGGAAAATACAGAAACAAATACAACAACGCTAACACGGTTGGTTTACTTGGTATCCACCTCACAAGAGGTGACTAATCCAAGGATCCACACCAACACACACACCCTCCACTAAATAAAACTCTCCTTTATGGTAACTACCAAGGGCGGAGAAGCCCTACAAGACTCGGTACAAGAAGA
The DNA here is from genome assembly GCF_018446385.1 of Zingiber officinale. Taxonomy (NCBI): domain Eukaryota; kingdom Viridiplantae; phylum Streptophyta; class Magnoliopsida; order Zingiberales; family Zingiberaceae; genus Zingiber; species Zingiber officinale. Next base: position 75,654,148 of record NC_055998.1, read on the forward strand.
GAGGGAAACAAAATACAAGCGCAAAGCTTACAATGAATGCAGAAAACCCTAACCCTAGCTTCTCTTCTTGTCTTTGATCCGCCTCTTGGCTCGGAGAGCTTCCAAGAACCTTCAAGAACTGGCGATCACGAGCTTTGAGAGTGCTGTGGAGGAGCTGGCGAAGATCTGGAGTGAATCGGAGAAGAGATGCCGAAGAAATGAACGCCTGCGCTTTATCGACGCCAACGGTCGGATCCCGATCGATTCGAATGTTCCCAATCGATCGGAGGCTTTGGATCGATCCACGGATCGATCGAGCGCTTATCGGAAAATGCCGGATCGATCCACGAATCAATCCAGAGGCTCTCACTTCGCCCCAATCGATCCATCGATCGATTGAGACCTCTGGATTGATCCACGGATCGATCCGGCTCTCTATCGCGCGAAGCGGATCGATCCATCGATCGATTAGAGCCCGGATCGATCCATCGATCGATCCAAAGACTTGACTTTGTCCAAAACCAAGTCTCAAACCTCCCAAACCAACATCCGGTCAACCTTGACCTAATGCCTAGCATCTAGTCACCCTTGACCGCTAGGACTCCCTTACCAAGTGTCCGGTCAATCCTTTGACCCACTTGACTTTTCTCCTCGTATCCGGTCAATCCTTTGACCTACTTGGACTTTTCTTTCATGCCAAGTATCCAATCAATCCTTTGACCTACTTGGACTTCCCAGCACCAGATATCCGATCATCCTTGATCCATCCTCGCTTCACTCACCGGGACTTTCACCTAGCTTCACTCACTAGGGTTTTCCATCTGCCTAGCTTCACTCACTAGGACTTTCACCTGGCTTCACTCACCAGGATTTCCATCTGCCTAGCTTCACTCACTAGGACTTTCACCTAGCTTCACTCACCAGGATTTCCATCTGCCTAGCTTCACTCACTAGGACTTCCTTCTGCCTGGCTTCACTCACCAGGACTTTTCTTCTGCCTGGCTTCACTCACCAGGACTTTCATACTGCCTAGCTTCACTCACTAGGTCTTTCATTTTGCCTAACATCCCAGTTAGGACTTCCCAGTCAAGTATCCAGTCAACCTTGACCTACTTGACTCTTCTTCAATCAATATCTTATTGTCAAACATCTAAACCCAAATCAAGACTCATCTTGGTTACCCAGGTCAACCTTGACCTGAGGGATATTGCACCAACACAGAGAAGCGACTGCTGGACCGAAGATGGCCTGGAGAGGCAGAACACCAGTCGGATCTGATCTTAGGGTGTCGATGGCGGCAGAGGGAGATCGCCGGAGCTCTCGGCTTGCTTCATCCGTGAGAGAGGGAACAGAGAAGAAGGGGGATTGGGAAATCGTAGGGAAGAGGGGAAGAGGGGTTCGGGAATAAAAGGATCGGCGTTTGGGGAAGAAAGGAATTTATAAATAAAACAATTCCTCACTTAAATGGGTATCCCAAACAGACTTTATTCGTACCCACCGATCAATCCCCTCAAAACCCTCCGTACGAGCTCCGAAATTTTCCCGGAAAATTACTAAAAATTTCGGAAAAATTTTATAAGGTTATTTCTCAATTAACCCTATTTATTTAAATCTTCTGAGATCTCACACAGGGTACTTACAATCTCTTCCTTTTTGATGTGAGCAATCCAAGTTAAGTTAGGGTAAATTAACATAACTAACAGTAAGGTAATAATTTTTACAAGTACAAAATATGTAAAAAAAATTAAATAAATTTACCCTCCCCCTAGACTTAATCTTACTTCTGCCCCTTTGATCACATTAAAAAAATAGAGTACTTTAAAATGATTTGGAAGTCAGTCCAAAACAAAATCTAAGGGAAAATACTATAATAAAATTATCCAGGAAATCATGAAAGTTTAAATTTCGACAAAATTTGAACTTTAATAAACTATAAATGAATTTTGATAAAATAATTTGAAAATTATTTTTAAGTATTGAAAATTTCTAAAAATTTTAATAGGAGTTGAACAGATATATTTAAAGCAAATCTAAAATTTTGCACAAAGGAGTTAACTTAAGCAGAAAATAAATTACAAAAAAACTTTAATTTTAAAAAACTACCTTTTTGAGTAATTAACAAATATTTTTATATTGGACAAAAAAAATTATAATAGTTAACTATTTAACAATTAGTTTATTAAACATTCATTTCAATAATTGGCTTACAGGCTGTGGCGAGACACTATGCCTGCTTGGATATTGGAATAACAACCACTTCTAGACAAAGTCTTTTAAAGGAATTAAACATTTAATTTTCTTTCTACAAATTGTAACTTTTAAAAAAAATTATTCTAAGCCGGATTTGGGAACCCAATATAGGTTTCTTTCTACTAGATTGATTAAGTATCTTTTAGGAACATATTTTGCTGATAACTTTCTAATTTGACCCTTATGGTATCTAAAATATCAATTGAGTCCTTGATAAAATCTAGAATATAAGCATGTAGAATTTTTTAATTTTTCTATTTATTTCTTTAAATTAGCATATTTTATTTTTAATTTTTAATTTTTAATTTTTAATTTATCAAGCTCCTCTATTAAGTAAGATTTTGCTAAGATTCTTTTTATTTCTAAGTTTTCTTTTTTCAAATTTTCCTTTTTAGTTTTTAATTTGCACATTAATTTAGTCATAGATTTAATGCCAAAGTAAAGTTAATCAGGAGGTAAGAGGCATACCTCACTTACCATGTCAGATCTGAAGCTTGATTCTCCCCTTGCTTCACTGCATTCGTCTGATGTCGCTCCCCTTCATCGATGTTGGCTTTTGAGGAGCTTTGTTCTCTATGACTAGCCATCAGTGCTAGGCCGACGTATGCTTCTATTTCTGACTCGGATGACGAGCTTTCGTCCCAAGTGTCCTTGAGATTCTTATGCTTATTTTGTTTGGGGCCTTTGCCTTTTTTTCTTTTTGAACTCTGGGCGGTCCTCCTTTATGTGTCCTTCTTTTTGACACTGGTAGCATCGAACCTTCCTTCTATTTCTTTGATTTTTTTTTGTTTTGTAATTCCTTAAATTTATTAGACTTAAATTTTTTTTTAACTTTCTTATCATATACACTTCTTGGTCTCCTTCCAGATCTGAGTTTGACTCAGGTTCGTCCTTCATGGTGGCTCTTAGTGTTATATTCTACCTTGACTCTACTATTGTACCTGCACAATGAGTCTCATGTAATTCTAAAGTTGAAAATAATTCCTCTAGGGTACTTACCGCCAGGTCCTTCGAGATGTAGTAGGTGTCTATGATCGAAGTCCATTCAGGGATTCTGGGAAAGACATTTAGTGCATAGCGTACAGAGTTTCGGTTGGTTACCGTTTCACCAAGGTTGCCCTGTTCGGTGATCATCTCCTTGATTTTTGCGTGTAGTTCGGCTACCTTCTCACCTTTTTCATTTTGTTCCAAAGAATGTCCCGTCGTGCGAGTTTCACGTTGGATGTTCCTTCGTAGAGTTCTAGGAACTTCTCCCAAAGGTCTTTTACCGATGTGTAGCTTCCAATGCGATTTACTTCTTGAGGCGGTAATACACCTTAATGGTGATATTTCACTCTGTTGTTGGCTACGAAATTGTTTTGCTCCATTTTTGTCCAAAGGTACTCTTCTTTCTCTAAGCCTTGTTGATCTTTTGGAACTTCAAAATCGTACTTAATTATTAAAAGAATTTCAAAGTCAGTTTTTAGGAATACCTCCATTCGGTGTTTCTAGTGTGTGAACTCCCGCTCAAATTTTGATGGGATAAGACTTGGTTCAGCTATTGATTTTTCTTCAGACGAAGGTTAGTCCTTTTGAAGCATCCTTGCTCTGATACTACTTGTTAGGACCAATGCGACCGGCAAGAGGGGTGTTGGTTGCTACTCGGAATATCGTACTGGTTCCCCTGTACAAAAATTTTGTACAAGTCCCAAACCTTTCCTAACAACCTATTATGTTCTTTAGAAATTAAATTTGGAATCACAAATAGAACTTAACATTATTGATTTCAAATTCAACTTATCTGTTCTTAGAGGTTTAGACTTGCATCACAAACGATGCTTAACATTATTAATCCAAATCCACCCATGTTACAAATTTGATTAAATATTTATTTCAGAAATCGGCTTCCAGGTTATGTTGGATCGAGATGCGCTAGAGGGGGGGGTGAATAGCGCTCGTGGCTATTTCGTTCGATTATCGGAATCGCAAAACTATCGGAGTAATTAAAACGCAGCGGAATAAAATAAAGAAACACAAACATAGAGGATTTACTTCGTTCGGAGCCTAAGGCGACTCCTACTCGAAGGCCTGTGATCCTTGATCGCTTTCCGTGGGAAACAGCTATAAGCTCGTATAATTATTACAAACAAATTACAAATGTAACTGTAATTAAAGTTATAACGACGAGAGTGGTAGGAAAATCTGAGCTCCGGGTCGTCGGAATGTTGCAGCAGCACTTAGGAATCAACACTTGAGCAGAACACAGCACGAGGAAGCTTTTTCTTTCATTGTCTTTTGCTGCTGCTCGAACCCCTCTTATAAAGGGTGTTCAAGGCGCCTTAAACCACTCCAAGGCGCCTCCAGGCTGGCCGCGTCACCCGCGTGGATTAGAACTGACCTGGTCGAACTTTATCTTGTTCAAGGCGCCTTTAACCTCTCCAAGGCGCCTTCATCAACTTGTTCAAGGCACCTTCAGCCTCTCTAAGGCGCCTTGAAGCTTGCTTCGTAGCCAGCTCAGGTTTTGCACCCGAGGTGCCTCCAAGCTCCATGGAGGCGCCTCGGACACTGTTCATCCGAGGTTAATCTTTGCACTTTGGTCCCTGCAAGATACATTAATCCCAAATATACCCTACAGCACAAAGTTAGCACATAAAGCATAATAGAAATGATAATGACAGTCTCCGAACTGTCCGAGTCTAACTTCGGGTTTCCAACCGAAAACCCTAGGTCGGCCTGACGCCTACTGTTCCCTCTATGGGGAACGCGCCCTCACCTACTCCACTCAGGAGATTTACCTGATGTCAGTCCGGTCCTCTAGACTGACTGGACTTTCCGCCTAGGGTTACCACCCCCTAGGACCTAGAGTTACCGCCCCCTAGGGTTTTTCTCCACCTAGGGTTACCACCCCCTAGGACCTAAGGTTGCCGCCCCTTAGGGTTTTCCTCCACCTAGGGTTACCTCCCCCTAGGACCTAAGGTTGCCACCCCTTAGGGTTTTCCTCCACCTAGGGTTACAACCCCCTAGGACCTAAGGTTGCCCCCCCTTAGGATTTTCCTTCACCTAGGGTTACTGCCCCCTTGGACCTAAGGTTACCCCCCCTTAGGATTTTCCTTCACCTAGGGTTATCACCCCCTAGGACCTAAGGTTACCCCCCCTTAGGATTTTTCCCTGCCTAACCGCAGTTAGGACTTTCCTGAAACCTTATTTAACCACGTTAGATAACAAGAAATCTTAACTTTGAATCCCTTTGCCATTATCAAAACTGAGGTTCGATCGTCGGATGCTTACTGCACCAACAATCTCCCCCTTTTTGATTATGACAATCAAAATTCAAAGTTAAGTAAAAATGCAATAAAGATACGCATAAATAAGCACAGGCATAAATAAAGCATAGGCACATTCACAACAAAATTTTTGTTTTAATTTTCTTTTGTTTTAATTTTCTTTGAATTTCTTCATACTCTCCCTCTTTGCCATATATCAAAAATATCCAAGAGAGTGAAGAAAATCTAGGCCTTAGCTTAACTTTTAAAGATAATTTTCAATTTTATCTTTCAAAGATAAAAATAGAGGGTTAAGCATACTTTTGATAAACACTTAGTTTTTCTTGTAAGACTTTAAGCTAGGTGAAATCATAATTTTGAAAGAAAAATTCTTCCTTTAGTTTGAGAGATACTTTTAACTGAGATAAATTTATTTTGTTTTTTAAACAGTAACTTAGCAATTTTTTGCGATTTCAAAAAGACTTAGTTTTTCAAAAAAAAACTGTTTTGATGAAATTTTGAGAATGCTTTGGAAAATACTTAGCATTTTCAGCAGAACTTAGCATTTGAAAACAATTGCTTTGAGGGACACTTAGCTAATTTTTTTTTAAACACTTTAAAAAGTACTTAGCTAAATATTTTTGAAAAAAAATATTTAGCTAAATTTGAAAATACTTAGCTATGTTTTCAGCTTAAAAATGATTACGTTGAGAAAATATCTTGCCAAGTAGCTAAGTTTAGAAAATAATTTAACTAAGTTTAGTTAGGGAAAACTTAATTAAGTACTTAGCTTTGAAAACATTTAGCTTATAGAGGAGTTATAATTTAAAAGTCAGGTCATAAATAATTTTAATTTTAAAGCTAAGTTAAAAATAGCTTGAATTTTCGAAGATATGCCAAAAATAGTTTTTAATTTTGAGGTCAAGTCAAAATTTTTAAAGAAAAACTAATTTTAAAACCGACTCAAAATCACTACCCCTTAATTAATGCCTTAATAAATTTTTGAGTTCAGGAGTTCAAGCATGAGAGGTTAAAAAATTTCCTAATTTTCCATCTCACTCATTCTAGATTAACAAGCATGTTTAGCATATGAGTGAGTGTGAGATGGAGTTTACTTTAATTTACAACATTGAAAATATCAGTTAGAATTCCAAATAAGTGACCATTATTTTGAAGATTTAAAAATTAATTGAGTTTAGAATTTCAAAGAATTTAATAACTTCTGAAAAAGGTTTTGAAATTAATTTTTCAGAGGATATTTCAAATGATTTTTCAAATAATTTTTTACGTAGATTTGAGATAATTTTGAAATTAATTTTTCAAGGGATTTTTCAAAAGATTTTGAAATGATCATTTTTCAAATTAAGTTTTAAAATAATTTTGAAATGATTAAGTTTTGAAATTAAGTTTTAAAATAATTTTGAAATGATTTTGAAAAGATTTTTCAAATAATTTTAAATGATTTTGAAATGATTTTGAAAAGATTTTTCAAATAATTTTGAAATGAAGTTTTAAAAGATTTTGAAATGATTTTGAAAAGATTTTTCAAATAAATTTTAAAAGAATTTTAAAATATTTTGAAATGATTTTGAAAATATTTTTCAAATAAATTTTAAAATAATTTTGAAATTAAGTTTTAAATATTTTGAAAAGATTTTTCAAATAATTTTTAAAAGAATTTTAAAATATTTTGAAATGATTTTAAAATTAAGTTTTGAAATTAAGTTTTAAAATAATTTTGAAATTAAGTTTTAAAATAATTTTGGAATTAAGTTTTGAAAAGAAGTTTTAAAATAATTTTGAAATTAAGTTTTGAAATAATTTTGAAATTAAGTTTTAAAAAGATTTTGAAATTAAGTTTTGAAAAGATGTTGAAATTAAGTTTTGAAATAATTTTGAAATTAAGTTTTGAAAAGATTTTGAAATTAAGTTTTGAAAAGATGTTGAAATTAAGTTTTGAAAAGATTTTTAAATTAAGTTTTGAAAAGATGTTTTAAAATAATTTTGAAATTAAGTTTTGAAAAGATTTTGAAATTAAGTTTTTAAAAAGATTTTGAAATTATGTTTTAGATATTTTTTTTAAAATAACTATCAGTTTGAATTTTTTAAATTCCTTAGTCATCTCACCCATCTAAATTTTCAATCAGGGAATCCTATAATTTTTGTGAGATGAATTGAGGTTCAATTTAAGAGTTTGGTTTAACTTTGTGTTAGATTCAGGTTTAGATTTGCGTTCATCAAGTAAGCATTCTTTGGATAAACTTCTGGGCTATGGTGAGTCACAAGGAACTCATTAAAGTAATCATGCCTTCAAGGTTTTCCAAATAGTCCTATCCATTGAACTTAATACTAAACTTTGGTCTAACTAGTTAGGATCCATTTAAGGGTAGCTTCGGTCAGTTCCACTTGGCCAAATGCACCAGGTCGAAGCCATATCTTCCTAGACATGCGATGCCCAAGCTTCCCTAACGTACTATCATCCAAAAAACTTCACCAGTACCGTTGGTTAAGTTAAACCTAACCCATTTTAATCTAACCTTAATTACCCTGCCGGGTAATCTACTCTTGTTTACCCTTATCGGGTGGATTAATTTCGGAGGTGCCAACTATTCTGGAGCCTCCTCCTATGTTATTGATTTACGTTTTATTAAGTTAAGTAAATAAAAGATACTTGATTATAACTTGGTTTGTACTGTTTAAGTTTTACTTTAGATTTATAACCCAAGTCTAGATTTCGTGATTTGACTAAATTATTAACAATCTTCTCTAATTTTACAATTTTATCTTTTAAAATATTATTTTGTATTTCTACTTTTCTAAGTGTTAATTTCTTATTTTTATTTGAATTAATTTTGTTCATTACATTATTAGCATGCATATCTAATTTTGAAGAGAAATCTATACTAGAGCAAGCAGGATTAGTTAAGCTAGTGCGATCATGTGTTGCAAAAACTAGATTTTCATATAATGTAAATGTACTAACCTTGATTTCTCCCTCTGGATTTTTGGGTCTTCTTTCTGGGCATTGTCTTTTGCAGTGACCCATTAGTTTGCATTTGGAGCATTTGATGTATTTCTTCCCTCTCCTGATCATTTTCTCCTTCTCCTCCGATTGTGCCGGTCGAGTCTTACGAGTGGGGCATTCGTTTCTATAGTGCCCTCTCTCCCTACACTTAAAACAGATTATGAGAGATTTACAATTTGAATTTACAATTTTACCTTTTAGATCCGTGATAGGATCCTCCCCCTTGACTGTTGTCATTTCAAATTCTGACTCAGATTCAGATATCTCGTCTTTGGCCATCAGTGCTATGATATTGGTTTGCTCTGATTCTTCTGAGTCTGGTTCAAAGGTTGACTCTGAGGATTCAAATTCGGACTCAGGTTCTATTCGATCTTCTAATTCTGAAGGGATCTCATAAAGCTTGAGCACTTTCTCCCAAAGCTCTTTAGCATTGTTGAACTTTCCAACTTGATCAAGATCTGAATTTGTTAGTCCGCATAGGAGAATGTAAGTTGCTTTTGCATTTGCCTCGAATGTCCTTATTGTTTGTGCATCCCACTTGTCATAGGTGATGAGTACACCTTCTTTGGTGGGGAGAGTGAATCCAATATGGACTATGGTCCATATTTCTGCTTCGGTCTTTAATTGATGCTCCACCTGGTCTTTCCAGTATCTGAAGTTCTCGTCAGACAACAATGGTAGGCATGTGGAGTTGTACCCATCTTCGTAGGCCATTAGAAGGAATATCGTAAAATAAACACAATAAAACTTGTTCCAAGACTTAGTCTTGGATTAGTAGTGCGGGAGAGAAATAAAGATAGCAATTTAGGAATTTCAAAAAAAATAATAAAATATTATTAAAAAAATATTACCACAAATTTTTGAAAATGCAATATTTCGCTAATTCCAACCAATGGTGAAAAGATGAAAATTAATTTTTCAAAAGTAGCTTTGGAGGGAAAAAACGAAAGGCATAAGGTTTTTTTTTTAGCCTAAACAGACGACAAAGCCACGAAAAAAATGCTTGAATGGTGGTTGCACCAATTCAAAGCGACCCCGCTCTAATACCAATTGTTGGATCGAGATGCGCTAGAGGGGGGGTGAATAGCGCTCGTGGCTATTTCGTTCGATTATCGGAATCGCAAAACTATCAGAGTAATTAAAACGCAGCGGAATAAAATAAAGAAACACAAACACAGAGGATTTACTTCGTTTGGAGCCTAAGGCGACTCCTACTCGAAGGCCCGCGATCCTTGATCGCTTTCCGTGGGCAACAACTATAAGCTAGTATGGTTATTACAAACTAATTACAAATGTAACTGTAATTAAAGTTATACCGACAAGAGTGGTAGAAAAATCTGAGCTCCGGGTCGTCGGAATATTGCAGCAGCACTTCGGAATCAACGCTTGAGCAGAACACAGCACGAGGAAGCTTTTTCTTTCATTGTCTTTTGCTGCTGCTCGAACCCCTCTTATAAAGGGTGTTCAAGGCGCCTTAAACCCCTCCAAGGCGCCTCCAGGCCCTGGTCGAACTTTATCTTGTTCAAGGTGCCTTCAACCTCTCAAGCTCCTTCATCAACTTGTTCAAGGGGCCTTCAACCTCCAAGGCACCTTGAAGCTTGCTTCGCAGCTAGCCCGAGGCGCCCCAAGCTCCATGGAGGCGCCATGGACGCTCATCCGAGGTTAATCTTTGTACTTTGGTCCCTGCAAGATACATTAATCCCAAATATACCCTGCAGCACAAAGTTAGCACATAAAGCATAATAGAAATGATAATGACAGTCTCCGGACTGTCCGAGTCTGACTTCGGGTTTCCAACTGAAAATCCTAGGTCGACCCGACGCCTACTGTTCCCTTTGCGAGGAACGCGTCCTCACCTACTCCACTCAGGAGATTTACCTGATGCCAGTCCGGTCCTCCAGACTGACTGGACTTTCCGCCTAGGGTTACCATCCCCTAGGACCTAGGGTTACCGCCCCCTAGGGTTTTTCTCCACCTAAGGTTACCACCCCCTAGGACCTAAGGTTGCCGCCCCTTAGGATTTTCCTCCACCTAGGGTTACCGCCCCCTAGGACCTAAGGTTGCCGCCCCTTAGGGTTTTCCTCCACCTAGGGTTACCGCCCCCTTGGACCTCCGGTTCCCCCCCCTTAGGATTTTCCTTCACCTAGGGTTACCACCCCCTAGGACCTAAGGTTACCCCCCCTTAGGATTTTTTCCTGCCTAACCGCAGTTAGGACTTTCTTGAAACCTTATTTAACCACATTAGATAACAAGAAATCTTAACTTTGAATCCCTTTGCCATTATCAAAACTGAGGTTCGATCGTCGGATGCTTACTGCACAACAGGTTAAACATGGCGAGGCACTAGGCCTTCTTGGGTATGGGATCATCCACCACTTCCTAGACAAAGCCTTTCAACGAAATTCAATATTTAATCTCCTTATAGTAACCCTAGGTTTAACCACTAAGAACAATCGAATCACAAGATCGAAAAACAAAAGAAACACAAAATCAAAACATAAATTCGAGAGCATAGAATTGTTAGCCTCTTGTGTTTGGTATTTCAAGATCTAAATAAAAGAATAAACTAGTTATGATGCGGAAACTAATAACTAGTTATACCTTTTGTAGCTTATAGACCTCACGATCTTCTGTCGTATTCCTCTTCTTATCTCGGACGTCGTGTGGGCGACGATCTACCGAGATGAGAATCCACCCAAGTCTCCTTCTTCTCCTTACTAGTTTCGGCCACCAACAATCTCCTAGAGATGAAGAACTTCGGCCACCAACCAAGCTCCAAGGGATGCTAAGAAACAATATCTCTTATCTCTCCTTCTTCTCCAAGCAAAATCCGACCACCAAAAATCTCTCCAAGACTAGATGCCGCCGGCTGCCAAAGAAGAAGATAAGAGGAAGAGCAATGGAAGAGGGTCGACCACACCAAGGAAGAGAAGAGAGGAATAATAGATATGTGTTATTAGGTGAGGCACCTCTACCCTCTCTTTTATATTCCTTGGTCTTGGCAAATAAGGAAAGTTTTAGACATAATTAAAACTTCCTTATTTTCCTTGCCAATGACTAATAAGGAAAATTTAATTAAAATTTCCTCTTAATCCATCTTGTGGCTGGCCTACAAGTCCTCCAAATAAGGAAAGTTTTAAACAGAAAATTAAAACTTTCTATTTTGTTTCCAGAAAATTTTTAAAATAAAAATTTCTCTTTTAAATTTCCTTCATAGTTGGTTATAAAAGGAAACTTTTATAAATTAAAATCTCCCTTTTAAAACATGTGGATGATTACAATTAAGGAAAGTTTTCTCAAAATTAAAATCTTCCTTTTAACTAAAATAAGGAAAGATATCAAACCTTTCTTTTAATCCTTTGTAGAAACTATAAAAGGAAAGATTTAATTTTTATAACTCTCTTTTAAAATCATGGCTTCTACATAAGGAAAGATTTTAAAATTAAACCCCCTTTTATTTTTTATGTGGCCGGCCACCTAAGATTGGGCTCCAAGCTAGGCCGGTCACATCTTAATCCCATCCAAGGCTTGGTTTGGCCGACCCTTGCTTGGGCTCCAAGCTTGGCTTGGCCGGCCACCTAAGGATGGGTAAGTAGGTGGGTTTGGGTGGGTATAAAACTTTATAAATAAGAGGCTACGACAGGGACCGAGAGGAGGAATTGGTTTTGGTCTCCCGATGAACTTGAGCTTCCCATGTTCGCCCCGAACACACAACTCGAGTTCATCAATAATAACTCATACCACTAAAGAGTTATTATTGAACTACCGCACCAATCCCATATTACTATATGGGCTCCTTCTTATCATGAGTGTGTTAATCTCCCGGTGTTTAAGATATCGAATGTCCACTAATTAAATGAGTTACTGACAACTCACTTAATTAATATCTAGCTCCAAGAGTAGTACCACTCAACCTTAATGTCATGTCAGACTAAGTCCACCTGCAGGGTTTACATGACAATCCTTTTAAGCTCCTCTTGGGGACATCATCAACCTAGATTGCTAGGACATAATTTCCTTCTATAATCAACAACACACTATAAATAATATTATTTCCCAACTTATCGGATATCTTGATTTATCAAACTAAATCTCACTCACTGATAAATTAAAGAAATAAATATTAAATATATGTGCTTGTTATTATATCAGGATTAAGAGCACACACTTCCATAATAACAAAGGTCTTGTTCTTTTATGCGGTCAGTATAAAAAGAAACTACCTTAAATAGTCCTGCTCAATACACTCAGAGTGTACTAGTGTAATTTTATAGTCAAGATAAACTAATACCAAATTACATTACGATTATTCCAATGGTTTGTTCATATCCATCTTAGTCGTGAGCTACTATTTATAACTTATAAGGAACTGATAACATGATCTTCTATATGTGACACCAGACATCATGTTATCTACAATATAAATTAATTGAACAACTACACTTAGCATATAAATGTAGACATTTGACCAATGTGATTCTTTATTTCAATGTAAATGTTTACAAAAAGCTAAGCTTTTAGTATACACTCTAACAAGGGGAGGGGTGAATTGCTTGTAAATTACAAATGGACCTTTCTTGATCTTTCAAACAAGATTAGTAGCACAATTAATTTAAAGCAGTTTAACAACTAATAAAATAAAGAGGCACAGAAATTTACTTGGTTACAACCTAGGTACATGTTAATCCAAGGCAAAAGAAAACACTAAAAGATCTCCTTCGGTAAAGGCAGAGAAGCCTCTTACACTCTTTGGACACTAAGAAAGTTACTAGGAAATGAATACTTGAATTGTTGTCTATTTCCTAGGTCCAGGGGTCTTTTTATAGCCCCTGGAAAATCTTATCCGAGGTTGGAAGGCACCTCTGACAAGGTGGGCGGCCTCCAACAAGGTGGAAGGACCTCCAGCAAGGCAAGAGAAGATAAGGTTTTATCTTCGATAACGGTTAATTTTGTCCAGTCTAAGGCACCTTCCATGCGTGGTTGAAGGCGACATCCTAAATAAAGGCACGGAGGCCCCTCCAACCACATTGGGGGCGCCTCTAGCAGCTCCGTAGCTCCCCATTGGCTCTTTCGCAGTCTTGATCGCTTGGGTGATTTTGTTCATCCTAAATTAGGCTCACTGATAATAAGCATTTTTTATTGGTTATTTTAGCTCTTAGGCTTAGCATTTTTACCTTCTCACATGCTTAATATTGTATTTATGTTATGTTTTGTGAGTATGATTTATTTTAGACTTAAATGTAAATTTCCTACAAATTGTAAAATTTAATTGCATGTTTTTAATGTGGTTTTGTAGGAAATCAAAAGAATCATAGATTAGGGGTCAAGTCAGACCAAATTTGACTTGATTTGGATGTCAAATGGGCTAGATCAAGCAGAATCAGTGTGGACCGTTGATCAAGATCTAGTGAGATACTGCCCCTTCAGTCAGATCAAGTGATCCAGCCCTTCATCCTGATTTAAAGAGATCTATATCGTCCATAGAGATCATCCTTATCCAAGTCCAATTTATCTCCAATTTGGATCAAGAGAAGAGCCCAATTTGAGCCAATAATTCAACTCTTAAAGCCCAATCTTGAAGCCCAATTTCATAACCCAATTTTCCTATTGATTATTGGATTCGGATCCTTTCCTTAACCCAAACCTGAAACCGAATCCTTACCTTTCTCACGCGGACGAACAGAAGAGAGGGCACCTCGCGACATCTCTTCATCATGATTTTCTTCCAACGACTAGGGCTCGCGACACCCCTTCCCCACCAGCGACTTTCTCCTTTCTTTCTCCAGTTGACAGCTCTTCTCTTACCTTTACTGTCATTGCTCGCCCATCCACAGTCCACTCCAGAAGCTTCTTGATTCCGAGCGGTGATGGCACCGACAACACAGGCGGAAGTTGCAAGCAGTGACAGCGAGCTCCGATCATCCACCTTGCCGGAGGAGTTCTCCGACAAGATCCTTCACCCACCGGTGCACCGTTCACTTCTTCCTACTGGGGTTCAGGCGGCAGAGGCAGAGGAGCAGCACCGGTCTTCCCTTTCATAGCGTCTTCATCTTCAATTCCAATTAACCTCCAGCAGAGGGGTCTTCATTGGAGGATTCATAGTTATCACATCATCATGTCGAAGCTAGCAGCAAGTCCGGCAGTGAGCTACTGTCCACAGGTTTTAAGGGTTCCGAAGCTGGGCCTTGTGTGACTGCAAGGGTATTCATTGGTATTGGAAGCGAATGTGTGAATTGTGGTTGGATTAGCTTAGTTTAATTCTGTTAATTTTGTCAATTTACTTGTGTTGATGCTTTTGATTGAATGCTTGTATTAGCTTGATTCCCCATGTTTAAATTGCACATATTATGCTTAATTAGCTTCATGCACGCAACGTGTTCGATCAAATGCTTCAACCAATAGTTAGATTTAATTTGATGCATTTTAGCATGTTTAATTCTTGCTTTGTCTTGTACTTTCAATTTCGTTAAGTTCTAGATTTGATTTAATGCAATTAGGATAGATTAACTTAGGTTTTGTTACATGCTAGTTTCGTTTTATGCTTTACTTATGTTGTCTTTTATTTTCTGCATTTGTATTTAGATTAGGCTTAGCTTTATTACTCGCATTGTCTTTCATTTATTAGATTAGGTTTCATTTAATGCTTCGCTATTTCATTCTCTAGTTTAAATGTGTCAATAGTTAATTCATAGCGTAGTGTGGTAATGGGTTGTGGATTAATTATTCGCATTTAGTTAGATTTCATTTAAGCATTAGATTAGTTTTTTTTTACTTGTTTTGCTTTTTATTTGTTAAATTTAGGATCAAATCCAAATCCCCAATTTCATATTCAAAACCCCAAAAATAGAAATAACATATGATCCTAAGTTTATCATTTATCGTTACATTCGTTGGCGGACGACCCGAGAAATTTCTATGCTACATTAGCGTAGGAGGGGATTGATACTTTATTGTTTGATGCCCAATTCACGATAAAATTGGGTCATAATCAAATTGACACCGTTGCTGGGGGAGAATAGCGGTGTTTGGTAATCTTAGGATTGTTTTTCTATTTTCTTTCTTTTCTTGTTTCTATTTTTTGTGGTTGCAAAAATTCAAAAATATTGTTAGGGGCTTAATTATTTCATCTCTTGTATGCATGTGTGCTATCTTGTATATTTTCTTGTGTCTTTTGATGGTATTTGGATGAGTGTTTCAGGTAAGATCAGGAAATCTATTTTGTGTTTTCAGTAGTTCCTGAGTTTCAGTGTGATCAGGACCTCAGATTTGATGAGCAACATGGAGAAGAAAACTGAAAAGACTCTTAGAGAGTTTTGGGCACCAGATTTGTCAGTTGATTCATTCTGCATTTGTTATTCTGATTTGGAGGTGGACTTCGAGTTATGGAAAATTTTGGTTGGATTAGCTTAGTTTAATTCTGTTAATTTTGTCAATTTACTTGTGTTGATGCTTTTGATTGAATGCTTGTATTAGCTTGATTCCTGTAATGACCCACCTTCTGGGTACTGGCTGTAAGGTCGGTCGCTACAATTATGCTAAATTATACTGTGCGGAAAGCTGGGCTAATTAAAATTTTACTCTACTAATGACGGATACAACTGCTAAGAAAGGTCTAAAGACCTTCTTTGCTGGTGTACATATGCTAAGGAGGGGAAACTGAACATCCCAACTCGGCTAGGGACTAGAAACTACACTTCCCAACTAACTACGGACCTGCCGATCGATCGAAGCTATGGGGCATTCGGTTCCCAAGTTGACTAAGGGTGCAGGCTGTTTACTCAACCGGGGAAGTCCTAGTTGGAGGCTAGGCAGGAGAAGTCTTAGCAGATCGTGGAACCTAGATGAAAGTCCAAGTAGGTTGAGAGGACCAGACGCTTGGCGGTATGATCGAGAGGTCTGGAGGATCGAAGATCAAGAGAAAAGTCCTCATGAGTTGATCAAGGCTAAGTGAAAAGTCCAAACAAGATATGGAGGATCAATGTTTGGCAGGTAGGTTGAGGTAACAATTGGAGGAGCGACAGAGAGGTCAAGTTCCTGAAGGGAACAACCTAAGGTTGCTAATCCAACTGAAGAAACTAGGAAGGTTTCTAAGTTAAGATCAAGATAGTTCTACTGTCTAATATTGCTCATGCATTATATATTACTGTGCTAACCTTTGTGTTGCAGGGATACTTTGTCTAACACTGTTTTGTAGGTTATGCCCCGATTTTAATCAGGCCTGAAAGTCACATGCTCGCCGATTGGAAATCCATGCGGTCGAATGCAGTCAAGAGCAAGCACAAGGGTCCGAAATCAGCTTTGGTCCTAAAGACTTAGTGTCAATATTGTCACGCCCCGGGGAAGTCCCTGTAAGAAGAAATTTCGACAGCATCTCTCCTATACGGGTGATAATCTGAAACTTATCTACATAGCCCTCAGGGCTCACAAACATCAGCCAACACGGCTGGAATATATATTATACAAAAATGAAACAATCCATGCAGTTATAATATATCATCCTCCGGCCATCATCACAATACGAAAAGAAAATCAAAAACAACATCCAAACTTACCTATTCTGTCGCCCGACGGGCGCGTAGAAAAACATAGCAAATAGAAACCCACCAAGCAAGCAAAAGACCAACCATTACAATGCCTTAAGAAAAACCATACACATCCAGGGTGCAAAACCAATACAAGTTCGAAACACAGCTCTAAACAAATAAATTGAATACTAAAAGACCAATACGTAAACTCTTGTGACAAGGGGACTAGCAACTGGAACCTCCTGACGACCTCAACTTGAAATAGGAAAATATAGCAACGGTGTGAGTTCAACAACTCAGTGGATACCAGATAGACATGCATAATAAGATATAACTAACAGTAATAATCATGTGGTATAGTTTCCTGAACAAAAGTAGGAAATGCAGACTGAAAAGGCTGAAGAAACTGTACTCACCAGAACCTTCTATCCGAAAAAAAGGGTCGTCAGACCAGATACAAAATGTTATCTATATGCATGTCAATCATATGCAACCACCAAAATGCAACATACATAATGCAACAAGCATAAATAATAAATGCAATCCATGCATATGATGCAAAAATGACATGGTCACCCCTAACACCAGTCAACCATCTCATACGCGATGGTGAGACCGAGTGGGTAGGGCTATGACAACTGTGCACTCTGCCATCACTACTCTTGAGTGACCAAGTGGACAAGATGCTGTCGGAGTAAACCTATCCTCCTACCCCAAACATAGTGGGGGAGCCTAACCTCTCATCTCCCTGTATCATGGTCAAGGGGAGGGATCCCTGCCCGCTATATGCTATTGTCATCGCTACTCATGAGCGGACCAGCGGAGCCCTAACAGAGTAAACTGCACACACCTTGCCAGATGTACCACTAACCCATGAGTGGTTGTGTGTGCACATCATGTAACTAGCGATGTGCTCAACAATAATGGAGCCGACAATCGCTCAACATGCAATCATGCAAGATGGTGTATGACACTAAACATGTAGATACTGACAGTATACACCTCTATATAAAATGTACCAAAAAGGAAATAAATCCATACAATGATCTAAGTAACAATAAACTAGGTACACAAGTCAAACATGTCAAATAACTAGACTACTACATAGTAGGGGAATGTATGTCACTATTTCTATGAATAGGAGTAAACATGGCAACAAACAAGAGACTATAAGTATGAATGCATAACAGATAGGAATATAGGCAGACTACAAGAACCAAGAAGTGACATACCAAAGTAGAAGTAAACACAATCATTACTACTAGCTATAAACTACTATGTATATCAAAAATGACCATATCAAGGAGATAAGTCAGAGGTACCCGCCTCAAAATATAGTATCGTATCCAGTAATCCAACGTCCAGATGCCCGTCTCGAATCAAAGTCCTGTAATACATGATATACATTTTAGCTAATCATATATAAATTAAATAACTAAATCAAATCTCAAAACCTATATAGGGTAACTCCAATCAAAATATGATCATCACTTAACCCCCAATATATGTTTAGGTCTTGGTAAAACAATTCACCACCTAAACTTAAGTTAATCCAACTTTAACCCCTAAGCATTCCATAATCAACTTAGGATAAATAAACTTGAATCAATTCCAATAACTCACCCAAATCTCAATGCTTTGTTGTAGGACTCACAACCGAAGAAACCTGCTGCACACCTTTCCTTCTCCTCCTAATTTAACAGTCCCAAATTTGAAATAGAATTAAGATAGAGCAACAATGCTTAGGTTAAGAATTTGGTTACCTTCCGTTTCTTATTCTCCGATGAGTAGCGACTACTCACGACGACCAGTGGAACCGCCGAAACTGGAGGTCACAAATTTGTGCAAGCCACTCACAAAGGCAACAATCAGTGATGCTATGATCTACCTTCCAACACAAGGCTGCAATGGCTCAGAAGGAGATAAAGGCATCAACAATGATCTGCTGGAGGGGAAGAGTAGGATTAGGGCACAAGATGTACCTCTGGCACTAGGCGGCGATCTAGGGCACGGAAGAAAGCTTGTTGCCAGCGTGTCTGTGACTAGGAGAGGGGAGATCAAGTGTAGCTGGATGACCCTCAGGTCCCTGAACACCTTCTCACGCCGGCGATCGGGTGGCACCGGCTCGATCTAGTGGTGTCTGACAAAACTAGGGCAGAGGCACGAGAGGGATCGAACTGCCGACGCGATCAGGGCTGAGGCAGGCGTTGACAAAGTGGAGATCAAAGAAGAGAATCAGGAGTGGAAGAAGGAAAGGGGGTCAGCATCGCAAGGGAGGAGTTGGAGGTGTCGGGTGGAAGAAGGATGGCTAGGGCACAATGAGGAGGGGGGTCGGTGTATCGACCCGGCCCTTTGGCCTCTTGGACGACCACACTAGCGACCCCTGATGGTCCCTTGGGCGGCCACAATGGCGGCCCAACTGGCGACCCCTTATGTCGTCATCCGACGACCCTCGGCCGTGTCGTTACTCACGAGGTCTTCCCACCCCTGGCCAGTGGATTTTTGCCTTCCACAGGATTCGAACTCTAGATCTCCAGGTTAAATACTAGAGTTTATGAATCCTGGTAGCCAAGTGAGCGTCGCTCACTTGGCTACCAGGATTCATAAACTCTAGTATTGTGGCCGCCCAACGGACCATCAGGGGTCGCCAGTTGGGCCGCTAGTGTGGCCACCCAAGAGGCCAAAGGGCCGGGTCGTTACAATAAAAGGTGTTTTTTTATTGTAATGACCCAGCCCCTCGACCCCTTGGGTGACCCAACTGGCGGCCCCTTGGCGATCCCTTGGGCGGCCACAATGGTGGCCCAACTGGCGACCCCTTATGTCGTCGACCGACGACCCTCAGGCGTGTGTCGTTACTAACAAAGTCTTCCCACCCCTAGTCAGTGGATTTTTGCCTTCCCCAGGATTCAAACTCTAGACCTCCTGGATAAGTACAAGAGTTTATGAATCCTGGTAGCCAAGTGTGCGACCTAAATTGTCACGTCCCGGGGAAGTCCCTGTCCGAAGAAATTTCGGCAGCACCTCCCCTGTATGGGTGACAATCTGAAACATTTCTACAGACACAATATACATCAGCCACAGGCGGCTTGAATAAATATACACAACCACGCAGTTATATATGCAGCCTACTCAGCTGATACCACAAAAATACAACCACGCAGTTATATATAAATCTAACAACCCACTCGGCTGTACCAAAACCAAACACAGCAGAAATCCAATAGACAACACATACAACTATAAACAAAGACTGCTAGCCGGCTAGGCTTACACCACACAACAAAACAACACTCCAGGAACAAAGTCGGAACACAAAACTAAATACACAAAGTCGTTGGCGACTGGTGCCGGACATGGTGGCCGACTCTTGGCCTTATCTCATCGCTACAACTTGTCTCGAGTAGAAGGCGGCGGTGTGCAGCAGTGAAGAGAGGGAGTCGGCACCAATCGGAGTCGAGGAAGACGAAGCATGACTGCTTTGCGGCAGTGAGTGGAGAAGAGAAATAAAGGAGAGGAGGAGAAGAAATGGTCGTGCGACACCGGTTGGGGGAGCAGTTAGGGCAAGGAGTCGGCGGGGGAAGAAGACTCGGGCGCGAGTTCGGGGAAGCAAACAAAGGAGAATAGAAATAAAAGAAAAAGAAAAAGAAAAAGAAAAGGAATTAATAAAAATAAACATTTCCTCGCTTAAAGGGGTAGCCTAAACAGGCTTTCACGAACCTCGTTTTTATCCCCGTAACCTGAGTCATACGAGCTTCGAAAAATTTCCAAACAATTTCTAAAAATTCCGGAAAATTCCCTTATGATGATTCGCCCATTTTCGATATTTTACATTCTCCCCCACAAATAAAAATTTGGTCCCCAAATTTTCGTTATCTACCATCAGCAAGTACTAATAACAGATAGATAGCATAAATGCTGAACGAAATATAACTCACATACCTCAAGTGAAAAGGTGGGGGTATCGAGCTTGGATCGTATTCTCGAGCTCCCAGGTAGCATCCTCGTCGGAAAGATGCTGACATCCGACTTTAACAAGTCGGATTGTCTTGTTCCGCAGCTGACGCTCTTTCTGGTCCAAAATCCGTACCGAAACGTCCTCATAGGTAACATCAGGCTGAAAGGGAACTAGTATATCTATCAACACATGTGTCAGGTCGAATATGCATCTCCTCAGCGTAGATACGTGGAACACGTCGTGGACGCCTGCCAGGGACGGTGGTAGTGCCAGACGATAAACTAGCGCTCCAATCCTCTCCAAGATCTGAAAAGGTCCAATGTATCGGAGCTAGCTTACCTCTGAAGCCAAATCTCGTCACCCCTTTCGTGTGTGAGACTCGCAGAAAAACATGGTCGCCAATAGAGAACTCCAGGGGTCTGCGTCTCCGATCAGCATAACTCTTCTGGCGGTCCTGCGCCTCTGACATCCTCCGTCTAATAGTACGGATCAACTCTACATCATGCTGAACTCTATGAAGTCCCAACAACTGGGCCTCCCCAACCTCATCCTAGATGGTGGGTGTCCGACAATGCATACCATACAACGCTTCAAATGGTGCCATCTGGATAAACGGATGAAAGCTGTTGTTGTAGGCAAACTCCACCAATGGCAAATGGTCCTCCCAACTGCCTCCAAAATCCAATACACAAGACCTCAGCAAGTCCTCTAGAGTCTAAATGGTCTGCTCTGGTTGTCCATCTGTTTGCGGATGGAAAGCTGTACTGAAACAGAGCTAAGTGCCCAAGGCCTGTTGCAGACTCTGCCAGAAACGAAACGTGAACTGGGGGTCTCTATCCGAAATAATAGTCAAAGGGACACCATGTAATCTGATGATCTCCTGGCAATACAGATCTGCCAATCGATCCAGGGAATCAATTTTTCCGGATCGCTAAGAAGTGTGCGGATTTGGTTAATCGATCAACGATTACCCAAATCGCGTCATGGTCTAGTTGTGTCCTAGGCAAGCAAACCTACCACAAAGTCCATAGTAATATGTTCCCATTTCCACTCAGGAATAGGAATCCTCTCTAGAAATCCGACAGGTCTCTGGTGCTCATACTTCACCTGCTGACAGACCAGACATCTCGCTACAAACTCCGCGATGTCTTTCTACATACCGTTCCATCAGTAGGAACGCCTCAAATCTCGATACATGCGAATCCCACCTGGATGGATCGTAAATCGAGAGCGATGAGCCTCCTGAAGTAGCTCCGACAAGACCGGGTGAGACTAAGGTACGCATAATCTGCCTCAGAAATATATAATACTCGCTTCATCTCGAGTAAACTCGGTCTGTTGCTCGGAAGCTATCTGGCTGCCTATAAATTGCAAATGCTGATCACCAGCCTGGGCCTCTCGGATCCTCGTCCTGATCGACGACTGAGCAACCATGGTAACAAGAATACCCTGCTCTATTTGTCCTTGCTCTTGAAGGCCTAACTCGGAGAAACCCTGAACCAAGTCTGTGACTGAAACTCGGTGGCAAGCCAAAGTCGCTCTGGACTTCCTGCTGAGTGCATCGACAACCACATTAGCTTTCCCCGGGTGATAGCTAATGGTACAATCATAATCCTTCAGGAACTCCATCCATTTCCTTTGTCGGAAATTAAGTTCCTTTTGGGCGAAAATATATTTGAGACTCTTATGATCAGTGAGAATCTAAAATGTAATTCCGTATAAATGATGTCGCCAAATCTTCAAAGCAAAGATGATGGCAGCTAACTCCAGATCATGAACTCGATAGTTCTTCTCATGCTCCTTCGACTGTCGAGAAGCATAGGAGACTAGCCTGCCGTGCTGCATCAAAACATCGCCCAAACCCTGTAGAGAAGCGTCGGTGTAAAGTACAAATCCATTCTCTCCGGAAGGTAAAACCAAAACTGGAGCCGACACTAATCTCCGCTTCAGCTCCTAGAAGCGGGCCTCACAGTCCTCAGTCTAAGTGAACTTCACGGCTTCCCTGCTTAGGCGTGTCAGCGGCATAGCAATGTGGGAGAAACCCTTGACGAACCATCTGTAATATCGAGCCAGACCAAGGAAGTTGCGAGTCTCCTGTATAGACTATGACTACTATCCAATGGTAACAAACTCTATCTCCTGTGGATCCACGGTATTCCCCTACTGGTGACCGTGTGTCCCAAACATCTCATAGAAGATAACCAAAATACGCACTATTGATCTTCACATATAGATGTTTCCTTTGAAACATCTCTAGAACTATGCGAAGATGGTGTACGTGACTCACCTCGGATCTGAAATAGATCACAACATTGTCAACAAAGACAATGGAAACCGATCCAACATCCTAGGAATACCAAATCATCGAGTCCATGATAACATCTAGGGCACTATTAGCCTAAATGATAAAACCAAGAACTTATAATGTCCGTAAATCAGACATCCTCAACCATAAGATCCTCGACAATAAACACCAAGTAATAGATCCTCCAGTGTGAGAGGAACGCTCCATCATAAGAAATACCACATAGGTGGGAGCAACGCTCTACCACAAGAAATCCTCAATATATGGGAGTAACACTCCACTACAAATAATCTGCAATATGTATCTGCAATAAAAATGGGAGCAATGCTCCGCTACAAGCAATCCGCAATATGTGGGAGCAACACTCCACCACAAACAATCCATAACATGTGTGGGAGCAACACTCCACCACAAAAAAATACATAAGTGCCCAAGGCACCTAACTATCCAGCTAGAGGCTACACGAGATCTTTCTACCACAGATCACTGTGGTTAGTCTAGGGTATAACAACCTAGTAAGCAAATCAAATCCATAGTCAACTCTATCATCATCCTAGTGGGTCGGACGCCCACTAATAGGAGAATTAGTTGACAAGGTAATACAACCAATAACATATTGTAGACACTCAACATTCTACATTCAACATAGGTAGAATCATCATGATGCTACCAACCATACACCTGGCACACGTGCACACACAACATATGTATGATCGACATAATCCTCCAATTAGTACACACCAAACATACTCACAACATAGGTATAAATCATCGTGATACCTCCAACAATGCATACCGAACCCATGTGCATATATCAACATAGGTATAATCGACAATACACCTCAAACAACACTCACATGACATATATACACCTATGCCAAGAGTATAATCAACGTAATACTTCCAACAAATCATAATCGACACGAGTGTACACACAGAACAAATATAATGAACAAGATACCTCGAATATTACACCGAACACATCTGCACATATCACAACTCAGATTAAATCGATAAGATACCTCCAATAAAACACTCAAACACAAGTGCGCATTTCACAACATAGATTTAATCGACAAAATACCTCCAATAAACCAATCATACCACTCGGGTATAATCTACTAGAAACCCACAACAATCATAACTGGATGTGAATACTCACACTACCTGCAAATGCACTATCTATCATAGAACTCCCACAACACATACTAATCATGTATACACACAACGTAGACATGCATAATCAACATACTAGCTCAATCAAACAAACCAACCCTATGCTACCTTCTAAGTTATCCAACTAGGTACATACAATCTAAAATTAAAGTACCCATGGAATAGGATACATCTATCCTCAATAGACTGACCAAACTGACAAAAGTAAACGGCTAATTCAGTCTTTTGCCACGTCAGTACATGTCATGTACTCAATGTGCACAAAATATCCAACTAAGCACGAATCACCCAAAAATTAGCATTTTATATAAAATAGTGTAAGTTGTTCCCCTACTGATCGGACCAACCAAAATAATGAATCGGTGATCGACAATCTAAATCTAACAAATGTATGTTAATCCTCCGCAATCACAAAGGTATATCGATCTACGACTACCCAAGTCGACAAACATAAATCAGTCTTCTACTGACCGATCTAACAAGAGTAAATCAATATTTATTGATGAAATTAACTAAGATAAAATGGTATACTACTGGCTAGGTCAACATGAAGATATAGATACTATCCACTACCCAGCTAATAATAGCAGAAGCTGGTATGTGCCTCAATCTGCTAATCAACTAGTAGTAACAAAAGCTAAAGCTACTGGTGTATGATATGAAAAATCACTAGAAATTGTAATCCTTGATCTCTAATAGGGTCGATCATCATCAGTGGCTAACCCATCACATATAATATGGGCTACAACATCAGACAAATACCAAATACAAAGTGCTAATACATGTCATAACTATCATAGTCAACAATGCATATACCAACAAAAATGTAGGATGACAATATACCAACATACCTCCTATAACTTGGAGATGTCCTACCGCTGCCAGGTCCCAAAATCCGAAAAGTCACATCGAGAAGACTAAAACACAAAATCCAAAACATGAGAAATAAGACTCGTAAACTGAGCTCTGATACCACTAAATTGGTATCAGATAAATCTCGAAAATCCAGAACACATAGCAAGTATTATATACCTGCTCTGATACCACTAAATTGTCACGCCCCGGGAAAGTCTCTGTCCGAAGAAATTTCGACAGCACCTCCCCTGTACATGTGACAATCTGAAACATTTCTACAGACACAATATACATCAACCACAGGCGGCTGGAATATATATACACAACCACGCGATTATATATGCACCCTACTCGGCTGATACCACAAAAATACAACCACACAGTTATATATAAATCTAACAGCCCACTCAGCTGTACCAAAACCAAATACAGTGGAAATCCAATAGACAACACATACAACTATAAACAAAGACTGCTAGCCGGCTAGACTTACACCACACAACAAAACAACACTCCAGGAACAAAGCTGGAACACAAAGCTAAATACACAAATTCATATATCAAAATACAAATAAACAAAAATGGAGACAGATCTTCTAATGTGACATGGGGACCGGCAGGTAGGATACTCCAAGCGACTCCGTAAACAACCTGGTACCTGAAAAGATAGTATCCACGGGGGTGAGTTCAACAACTCAGTGGGTAACAACTGATATGCATAATAAAGAAAATAACAACCAGCACTAATCATCCTGATACAAGAAGGGTAAATGCAAGAATAAGCAGAAAGAAAACTAACCAAGACCATAAGGTCAGGTCGTCCGGACGAGAGTGTCATAAACTGCATGTAAATCATATGCATCCAAAAAATGCAGGAAACACAAGCAATAAATGCATAATGCATATGATGCAAATGTCATGGTCATGTCAACCATCTCACACACAATGGTGAGACCGAGTGGGTAGGGCTGTGACACTCTGCCATCACTGCTCCCGATGAGTGACCGAGTGGACGGGATGTCGAGTACACCTATCCTCCTACCCCAAATCATAAATGGGGAGCTCAATGCTCTCATCTCCCGATACACGATGACGGGGAGGAATGCGTCACACTACCCACGAGCCGACCAACGGAGCCAAACAGATTCCAACTGGCTACCACTGCTACACTAAACTGAGCCAATAGAGCGTAATCACGGCTACCACGCCCGAGTCACAACGGAGCCAAATCAGCGCCACACACCTGTCTGATATACCACTAACCCATGAGTGGTGGTGTGTACAGATACATGTAACTGGCGATGCACTCGATAATAAAGGAGCAGACTATCGCACAACATGCAATCATGCAAGATGATCCATGACACTAAACATGGCAATATCCTGAACAACATAGCAATATCCATATATATAAATATTAAAATGTGTACCATAGGACAATGAATCACATCAAAGGTACACTGATAAGATAGGATATGAAAAACCCTAGGTCCTGAACATAATATATATCATGGTTGTGTCACTACGCCTATAAACATATATAATCAGATAAGTACTAACATGATGTGCATAACAAATAAATAAACAAGCGTGTATCAGATCGGGTAGTGATCAACCTAAGCAAATGAGAAATACAATCATTGCTATATGTTAAAAACATTATTATGCATATCGAATGACATAAAGTCAAAGTACTCGCCTCCAATAGAAAGGACAAATCAGTCCAAATCCGATCAAATCCAATGTCGAGATACTCGTCTCACGTCAAAGTCCTGTAATTAATCAGTTTTAACCCAAAACCCGGATAAATTCTAAACAACCACCAAATTCAACTTAAACAAGAATCACATTTCCATCTTTGTACTTTATCACAAGATCTCCTCTGTAGACCAACTGCCAAGAGGTGTGACGACCGGAAATATGCTAGGGATTCGTGGCTAAAGCTTCAAAAGCTGCTGCCCCTACATTCTATATCCCAATCATCATGAATTTCCAAATTTATCTCCAATTGATCATTGTTAAAAATTCCAATTTCACAGAATACTACTACCCTACTACAATACCTTCTCTGTTCACCCACGACCAGGGAGAGCGGCTGTTGAAATTGCTAGCCGTGTAGATCGACAACAGTAGGCTAGATCAAGGAAGGAAACGGGTGCCAACAAGTTGTCCCTCAGATGGTGCTCAGCGGTGATCAGGCATCAGCCACGGTGGTCAGCGGCAGCACGGAGGGAAGGGGGTCCGGTGACTCAAATCTAGGGCATTGTAGCATCAGGGGGTCGGTGGCGAGGCTAGAGTCGGAAGCTAGGGTATCGGCCTTGGGGTGGCGCTCAAGTGGCTGGCGGCTAGGGCATAGGGAAGGGGGCTGGCGCTAGGGCACGCTGCTATCCACCATCAACGTCGGTGACTGGTGCCGGACCTAGTGGCCAACTCTCAGCCTCATTTCGTCGCTACAACTTATCTCGAGTAGAAGGCTGTAGTGTGCAGCGGTGATGAGAGGGAGTCGACGCCAATCGAAGTTGAGGAAGATGAAGAATGACTACTTGAGACAGTGAGTGGAGAAGAGAAATAAAGGTGAGGAGGAGAAGAAATGGTCGTGCGACACCAGTTGGGGGAGCAGTTAGGGCAAGGAGTCGGCATGGGAAGAAGACTCGGGCGTGTGTTCGGGGAATGAAATGAAGGAGAATAGAAAATAAAAGAAAAAGAAAAAGAAAAGGAATTAATAAAAATAAACATTTCCTCGCTTAAAGGGGTAGCCTAAACAGACTTTCATGGGTCCCGTTTTTATCCCCGTAACCTGAGTCATACGAGCTCCGAAAAATTTCCACAAATTTTCTAAAAATTCCAAAAAATTCCCTTATGATGATTCGCCAATTTTTGGTATTTTACATTCTCCCCCACTAATAAAAATTTGGTCTCCAAATTTTCGTTATCTACCATCAGCAAGTACTAATAACAGATAGATAGCATAAATGCTGAACGGAAAATAACTCACATACCTCAAGTGAAAAGGTGGGGGTATCGAGCTCGGATCATATTCTCGAGCTCCCAGGTAGCCTCCTTGTCGGAAAGATGCTTCCATCCGACTTTAACCAGTCGGATTGTCTTGTTCCGCAGCTGACGCTCTTTCCGGTCCAAAATCTGTACCGGAACCTCCTCATAGGTAACATCAGGCTGAAAGGGAACTGGGGATATACTCAGGTTATTGGTGCAAAATAAACTAAGTATAATAACGTCCTTGAGTAGAAGGTTCTTACCTATATCAATCGATTGGTTGAATCGATAGTGAGATGATATAGGGAACACTACTCTTAATCATTCCTAGTCGAGTATTAACATTCAGGGACAATGTTAATGCAATAAGACTAGCATGTAGGTCAACTCGATGACTCGATCTCACAAGTCATGGATATGGAGATATCAAGTTGACACATGGGTATGCATTGGAGAATGTATACTGAATGACCCGCCATGAGAAAGTATCATGGATCGTTATATGAGTGACATATACTTTCTCATGTGGCTATTAGTATAACTACTAGTCCTTAGACCTGAAGTCACCATGGTTCCCTACATAAGGAGTTATGTACTTTGGTTTCGTCAAACGTCACCCGTAACTGGGTGGACTATAAAGGCGATTACTGGGTATGTAACAAATTATGCGGAGGGATGTGAGTGATGTAGATGGGATCTATCCCTCCTATATGACGGGAGAGACATCAATATTCTTGATAGAGTGAGACCACGAAGTGCATGGCCATGCCCAAATGAGTCAATATAAGATATTGAGCTCATTTGATTTAGTGAGTCTACTTGGAGTTCAAGATTTAGATTGATCAGAGGATGACACGGTCTATGTTTCACGTTGATCAATCTAGATGTCTAGGATAGAAGGACACTTGTCATATATTGTGAGGAGTCACAGTTAGTAGTCACAAGGTGATGTTGGATCTCAACATTCTTGTAACTTGGGTAGTAATGATGTATTGCTAGATACCGCTCATTACTTATGCTTCTAAATGAGTTTAGGGGCATTGCCAACGTTACAAGAACCTATTGGGTCACACACAAAGATCAAGTGGATGGAGATTAGGTTCATATGATGAACCAAGAAGATGAATCTAATCTTCTTGGTTCATCATATGAACCTAATCTCCATCCACTTGGGCTAATTGAGTAATCCTAATTGGATTAAGAGTAATCCTAATTGGGCTAATTGAGTTGGACTCAAGTTGATTCATGTGTTCAATGAGTCTAATTTAGATTATGACTCATTGAATCAATTTAATTAAATGAATTAGATTCATTATATTAAATTGGCTTGAATTAAATGGTTGGATTAGATCAACCATGAGAGAGATTAAGTCAAGTTTGACTTGACTTGAGAGGAAGAGGAAGAGTCAAGTTTGACTTGACTATTTGCCACATCATTAGTGAATTGGCATTAGGAGGACTAATGATGATGTGCCACATCATCAAAGTGTGCCACCTCATGGGGTTACAAATCTATTCTCTTTAATGGCCACATTTAATGAGAATGGGGGTTACCTTTTTGGTTTTGAATGAGAATGAATTTTTCATTCACTCACATTCACATCATCTTCTTCCTCAAGCTCTCTTTTTGCTCCTTCTCTTCTCTTGGTCGTGGGTTTCAAGCAAGGGAGAAGAAAGGAGAGTGAGTCTAATCCAAGAAGAAAGGTTAGTGAAAGTCACATAGAGATTTTTTAGGGGAGTGTGTTCTCTTCTTTTCCTTTCTTCTTCTTCTAATCCCATCCGAGAGCATCAAGAAGTGCTAGCACACTTGTGGTGTTCTCTTCTCCATCCTTGTGTGTTAGAGAACACATCTTGTTCGTGTGGATACTTCTAGAGGATTGTCTACGTTGACAATCTTGAGATCCGACACTTCCTTGGATGAGCGGGATTCGAAAAGGGCACGCATCAAGGGTAATTTTCTAAACATATAGATCTAAGAGTAGATCTAGTTAGTAAACTCGTACATGTAAAATTTTGTTCTATACTCTTTGCACAGATCCGTTGGCTAGGGAGTTTCGGGGTTTCCGCGACGCTAAAAAGAGGTTTTCGCGGCCCGAAAAACCCAACACATCCCACAAGCCACGAAGTAGGTGGGAGTTGTTCGAGTCCTAATCTATTCAGATTCTCAGTTGGCTGCTCAATAACTTTCAGGCAATTTTGAGATTAACAATGAACGACTAAGGTTATATGCAAAAGCATTTGAGGAGTTGCATGAAGTGATCATACAAAAGTCCCCCGAACGGAAAACCAAAAGGTAGACAAGTTAGCAAAGCTGACCAGTTCTATAATCCCATGAAGGCTAGATAGGTCAGTGGAACAAACATTATTGGTTGCTTCAACAAGGAGGGTTAAGTTATAACTACAAAAGATTGGAGAGCACTGTTAATTTTGTTTCTTCAGTAAGGAGTTTTACCCTCCGATTGAGAACAAGTGTGTGTGATTAAGAAAAAGGTCGACCAATTCACAATGATTGGAGACCACTTGTACAAGAGGGATTCCTCTCACCCCTTACTCAAGTGCATTAGGCCAGATGATGTGTAGTACATCTTACAAGAAGTTCTCCAGGGGTTCTTATAGATGCCACCCGAGCGGTCGATCGTGTTGGTGCAGGAAGCATTCGACGATCGAACCTAAGTTTTGATAATGGCAAAGGGATTCAAATTTAAGATTCTCTGTTATCTAATATGTTGAATGAGTGTTTCAGGAAAGTCCTAACTACGGTTAGGCAGGTGAAAACCCTAGGGGGTGGTAACCCTAGGTGGAGAAAAGTCCTAGCTGTGGTTAGGCAAAGGGAAAACCCTAGGGGGTGGTAACCCTAGGTCATAGGGGGTGGTAACCCTAGGTCATAGGGGGTGGTAACCCTATGTGGAAAGTCTTGGCAGGTCGATGGCTTCACGCAAAAGTCCTAGGGGGTGGTAACCCTAGGTGGAAAGTCCTGGTGTCGCGAACCAGGTGAAAGTCTGGACTAGCCGGGAAGCGGATGTCCAGCAGAAAGTCCGGAAGTATCGAGTGCTGAGCAAAAGTCCAGTCGATCTGGAGGATCGCACTGGCAATAGGTAAATATCCTGAGTGGAGTAGGTGAGGACGCGTTCCCCGTAGAGGGAACAGTAGGCGTGGGGTAGACCTAGGGTTTCCGGCTGGCAACCCGAAGTCAGACTCGGATAGTCCGGAGACTGTCTATAATTCATTTATCATATTTAGTGTGCTAACTTTGTGTTGTAGGATAGTGTTTGGGACTAACGTATCTTGCAGGTGCAAAGGAGCAACCTAAAGCCTCGGATGAACAGTGTCTGAGGCGCCTCCATGGAGCTTGGAGGCGCCTCGGGTGCAAAAGCTGAGCTGGCTGCGAAGCACCATTGGAGGGGTTTAAGGCGCCTTGAATGGATGAAGTTCAACCAGATCAGATTTGATCCACGCGGAAGACCAGGCAGCATGGAGGCGCCTTGAACACCCTTTATAAGGGGGTTTCGACCAGCACTTCAGAACAACGAATACCAAGTGATCTCTCATCAATGTGCTGCTCCAAAAGACATTCCGAAGTGCTGCTACAAGTGCCCGACAACCCGAAGCTTCAGATTTAGCATTTCTTGTTGTCGGTATAATACTTATAGCTTTTTAATTGTACTCATAATTGTAATCTTTTAACGAGCTTATAGTTGTTGCCCACGGAAAGTGATCAAGGATCGCGGGCCTTCGAGTAGGAGTCGCCTTAGGCTCCGAACGAAGTAAAATCTCTCGTGTCTCTCTGTGTATGTTTGTTCTTTATTCCGCTGCGTGTTTTAATTCTGATAAACAAACGAAATAGCCATGAGCGCTATTCACCCTCCCCCCCTCTAGCGCGTCTCGATCCAACAATTGGTATCAGAGCGGGGTCGCTTCGAATAGGTGAAACCACCATTCAAGAATTTCTTTTGTGGCTTTTTCGTCTTTATAAGGTAAAAATAAAACTTGATAAAATATTACGCCTTTATAGGTGAAACAATTGTTCTTTATTACGCCTTTCGTTTGTTCCCTCCAAAATTATTTTCGAAAAATTCATTTTCATCCTTTCACGGTTTATTAGTATTGATAAAATATTGAATTTGGCAAAATTTGAAATAATATTTTTTAAAAATAATTTTTAATAATATTTTTTTATTATTTTATTATTTTTCTCAAAACTTGTGAACTTCTATTTCTATCCTTCCATACCGCACTGCTAATCCAGGATCAAGTCCTGGTACATTTTTTTTGCTATTTTTTGTGTGCAAGGTTCTTTTAAAATGACATTCCAAGAAGGATCTGCCCTCCTCTTTTCTGGCGAGAACTTTGGATATTGGAAGAACCGGATGGAATACCACCTCAAGACGCAAGTCGAGATGTGGATCATCATCCAGACCGGACTCAAACTTCCACGTGACGTCACCGGAAAACTTATCTCATGCATCAACTGGGATTCTAGCACAATGAGAAAAGTTGAAGCCGATGCCAAAGCGACCTGCATGCTACAATGCGGCCTAACCGATGAAGAACTGAACCACATCGGCCCCTTCGCAATTGCAAAAGAGTTGTGGCAAAAATTAATTGAGCTACACGAAGGTACTTCCGACGCTCAAGTAAGTAAGCATAATTTAATAAATGATTTATTTGAATTAGATGAGCAAAAAAATACTACTTCGGCCGAGGAAGGTATTACGATGGTTGCAGGTACAAGTAAGACAGAGGAAAAGATGTTGAAGGCGATATGGTCCGAGTCTTCAGATGAATCCGGGTCCGACGAAGAAGAACCGACGAGCTTCCTTGCTTTACCAGTACTAGCAACTGTGGTGGAAACTGAGTCCGAGTCCGAATCTGAAACCGAGAGCGAGTCGGACACCGAGTCCGAGCAAAGGCACGGATCCGCATTCGTTTCCGAAGGACCGAACCCAACTGTAAGTTCACTACTCGCAGAATTTCAATTAGATAACTTGCATGAATTATTACCTTACTTAGTAAAAAAGTTGGCTAAATCCAACGTCCGGGTTAAGTCGCTCCAAAAGAAGGAAACAACCCTTAAGGAAGTGACTGACTCGAGCTCTTTAACTGAGTCAGTTCAAATTGGAAGTTCAACTCAAGTCCAACAACTTGAGGAAGAAAATTCCAATTTGAAAGCTCAAATTAAAGAACTCAAGGACACGTTGGAACGGTTCACCTTGGGCTCCAAGAATCTGGATCTGATTCTTAGAAAACAGCGAGCCGTTTACAACAAAACTGGACTTGGATTTAAAACTAAAATAAAATACAAATCATATTTATCGCTAGTTAATAGAAATAATAGAAAAATTCTCCAAGCATGGGTGCCAAAATCCAACTTGGTTAATCAAGTTGGAATTGGTCACTATTGGGCCCCCAAGGATCAAGTCTATTACCTTGATAGTCCTTGCCCTTCGGCTTCTTCAGTCCTGCTTTTTAGTCCAGTACCTATAGATCGATTCACTTTCTTTGCCGAGCCAGCTTGTTTCTTCTTCTTCTTCTTGCCTTTCGACTTAGAAGTAGAAACATTTTCAACAAAGTGAATTTAAGAACTATGACGAAATAGCTCTTCTGCTGCCTGAAGTTCTGTCAGTAGTTCTGCAAATGAATAAATCCTTTTATTCATATTGTAGTTCAGGCGGAACTGCTCAAAACTTTTGGGTAGCGTTTGGAGAATAATATCGACCTGGGTTTCCTCATCGATTTTAGCTCCAAGGATTTGTATCTCGTTCAAGTAAGCCATCATTTTGAGGATATGATCCCTTACGGGTGTCCCCTCTGACATGGTGGCTGTCATTATGTTTCTCATAGCCTCTTGCCTAGTAACCCGATTCTGGTGTCCGAAGAGTTCTTTGAGATTGTACATCATGTTATAGGCAGTAGGCATAGACTGATGCTGATGTTGCAGCACATTTGACATAAAAGCCAAAATGTAACACCGCGACATCTCATCTGCCTTGACCCATTTCTTATGATACTCAATCTCCTATTCACTAGAATCACTATTAGGCTCATTAGAGTAGACCTCTAACAGTACAAACTTATAGCCTTCAGCAGTTAGGACAATGTCCAGGTTTCTTTTCCAATCTATGTAATTTGAACCAATAAGTTTGTTCTCTTTCAGAATAATAGCAAGTGGGTTGAAAGTTATCCTAAGAATCACAAAATAAGTTTTGGTCAAAACTTAAGAATTTAGAATAATATTGATTCCTCAAACAATATCATTTAAATTCACCAACACCTTAAAACACGGTGAATTTTGTATGCCACGATAGTGTGGATGTATACAAATTCAAACATTTGTAAGAGGAGGTTTTACCCATTAATTTTATTCTTGTCAACCTAACTTTATGACAAATAAAATTAATAGTTGGTATTCCTTCGGTCACACAAATAATAGCAGTGACTCCGATGGGGAGGATACTATTAAATGCGCCTAAGTGTATACCATTACTTGATACTTAGTCCATTAAATAAGATTATACCCCTTCAGATAGAGAAGATCACATGCTCCTAAATAATTTCCTATAATCATCCATAAAGGAAGTTTGATCTAGTGATCCGCAAACAAACTCATCCGATATGGAGGAAGGCACTCAGAGCCTGTTGGAACCCCCAAGGTTGTTTTGGTGTGATCAACAAGTTAAGTTAGGTCCTGTGTATTTCAAACCTTGTGTCTAAGTGTGCAGGAGCTTAGGAGCACAGGTAGTCGAGTGGAAGACGCAGCTAGCGAGAAGGATGACACGCAGTGCGTCCAAGGGAGGAGGCGCTGCGGAAGAGTACACCGGCGGACGAGAAGGAAGCGTGTGGTGGTTCCGAGGGACGAAAGCCGCAGTGGAAGACTGCTCGAGGAGCAAGAGATGCAGCTAGCGAGAAGGACGACACGCGGTGCGTCCGAGGGACGAAGACTGCGGATGAGTACGCCGGAGGACGAGAAGGAAACACACGGCGATTCCGAGGGACGAGAAG
This sequence comes from Zingiber officinale, assembly GCF_018446385.1. Lineage (NCBI taxonomy): Eukaryota > Viridiplantae > Streptophyta > Magnoliopsida > Zingiberales > Zingiberaceae > Zingiber > Zingiber officinale. The sequence goes on from NC_055998.1 coordinate 75,689,453, forward strand.
CCGGAGCAGAGGACCCGGACTGAAAAAGTCAACCGAAGTTGACTTTTGGGTACGGGGCGCCCGGAACTGACCGAGGCGCCCGGACCCCTCCGGGGCGCTCGGAATGTACCGGGGCGCCTGGAGTTGACTTTTTCCTAGGATCGAGCTTTGACTCGATCTAAACGTTGGGGGATAAAATTTATCCCCCCTAGGGCGCCCAGAACCCTTTCAGGTGCCCCTACCAAGGCTATAAATATAGCCTTGGTCTAGAAGCTTACAACAACTCAGAGCAATTCATTTCCAACGCTTGTACGCTTCATTTTTAGTTTAGCTTCTTTATTTTGTGCTTTCACTGCTGTAAGAGGCTTCTCCATCCGAAGGAGATACTAGTGTGACATTCCTAGTATTAACAACCTTCTTGGTTGTAACCAAGTCAAATCCGGTGCCTCATTTTTTTGATTTACTTTCTGCTTACTTTAATTTACAAGTGTTAGTTTAAGAGTTCGAGAAGGGTATTTTTGTTTTTGTTTTACAAGGCTATTCAACTCCCCTTTTAGCCGGTCGTAACATTCCTACAGAGCCAACGCGCAAGTTTGTTTGCATCAATTACAAATCAGTAATGGAGACCGTGGAATTTATTTATAAATCTCTCTCCCACTTAGTTATTTAAGATGAGGATTTTAACATGCACACACACACACACATCATAGCAAATGAAAGTAATAAATATGGAAAAACAATTTTCCAACTATTATGACCTCTTCCATCACTGCCCTTCGTGTGCTGCCAGCCCTAGCAGTCGTCAAAACTAGCCGCTAGCCCTAGGGCTCATGTCGTCGTGTCCATCGAGCTTCCTTTTCTACTGTGCCTCTGGTCCTCAAATAGCACCACGCCTCGCAAGGATACGATCCGTGACAAAAATAAAATTTTACATACATCGATCCTATATTCCACAAAGGAATGTACATAAAGTCTAGATCGAATAAAATGTAAAATCGTAAAACTAATACAGCTCCTTCTGTATTTAATAAATGCAATCATACACATACATAAAATGCCCTCGACATATCCGAAGGTCCAATAACACATAATCATAATCGACCATAATAGTTGGAGCCTGTAACCATAGAGTTAATCTATTTGCATATCCTACTATTATCCTGCCTAAAATATGTATGACATGAGCATAATTAAACTAAAAACCAAACACACAGAGGTGTAACTTAGCTCTGATACCAATTGTTGGTTACTACTCGAAATACCGCCCAAGTTCCCCTGTGCAAAAATTTCTACAAGCATAGAACTATCCTAACTACCCATGTTCTCTACTGAAGTAAAATTTGGATTGCAAATGATGCTTAACATTATTAATCCAAATTTTTCTTCAGAAGTTAAACTTAGATTGGAAATGATAGTTAACATTTTTACTCCAAGTTTAACCGATGTGATCTTCCTAAGTTAAACCATATTACAAAAGTTATCAAATATCTATTTTAAAGATCAACTTTCAGGTTAAACATGGCGAGGCACAAGACCTTCTTGGGTATCGGATCATCCACCACTTCCTAGACAAAGTGTAAAATACTGAAAATAGGCGAATATTAATAAGGGAATTTTCCGGGATTTTTGGAGATTTTTCGGGAATTTTTCGGAGCTCGTACGGACAAGTTATCGGGGATAAAAACGGGGTCCGGGAAAGCCTGTTTGGGCTACCCCGTTTTAACGAGGAAATGTTTATTTTTCTTTAATTCCTTTTCTTTTCTTTTATTTTCTTTTTCTATCCTCCGTTTACCCCTCTTTTCCCCGCGTGCCGAACCCTCACCCTCCGGCCGTTTCTCTTCCCTTCTTAACGGATGCGCCGCCGTCGCCCTCTCGCGTCGCCTCGGTCGCCACAGTCGACGCCGGTGGAAGAGAGCAACGTCGAGCCCTAGCCTCTCCACCGCCCCTCTCTGATCTCCACTGTTCTTCTCCTTTGCCTGGCGTCGACCTGACTTATTCTTCATCGCGTGCCCTAGATTTTGTGTGCCGCCGGCTGAGTTTCTTCCCGCACGAAGCCATCCTAGCGACGCCGCCGACGTCCTCTCATCTCTGTACCTTCTCCACCCGACGACACCGCCGACTATCTTCTATGTTTTTTTTCCTCCTCACTGGAGCAGCCGATCCCCTCTTCACTGGAGCAAACTACGACCCCAACCAGGTGTCACCACTGATCCTACTATTCCTTTCGATTTCCTTTGAGTTGGTGTACTTGAGTTGTTGCTGCCGTCTTTGCCGTAGCACACCACCACAGTAATATTGAAGTTTCCGTTAGAGAGAAGCTGCCGACATAAGCTTAGGGTCAATGGCTCAATCTAGCTACAGCCACAGTTCCGGCAGCGGGTGCTCCATCGACCATGAGCCATCAGTGACCATTTTGATTTGGGTGAGTTCCTATGAATTGATTTGGATTTGCTTAGTAGATGATGGAATTAATTAATTTATGATTTATGAATAAACCTAAGATTAAGGTTAGTTTTGGGGATACTCAGTCATCGTGGTTGATTACAGTCACCCTAATCAGATTAGGGATTTTATTTAGCTTGTAATTAACTAAATACATTATGTGGTTACAGGACTTTGATTCGAGACGGTGTCTCAACAAGGGATCTATTTTGGATTGAACCTTCCTATTGGAGGCGAGTACCTCTTGACTTATCTTTTATGATATTGTCATTGGATATGCATAGTATTTTATAACTACATGCAATGAACATGCTTGCCTTTGGTATGTCACTGTTTGATATCCATAGCATGTTAGGTTTGTCACCTGTGATGTATCCGCGCTTATATCTCGTGATTTGTTGCCATGATTATCTTGTTACCATGAGTATCTTAGTTTCTAGAGTGACATACCATGCTTACTGAGGTTAGGACTAGGATTTGGATTGTTGTTTCTGGCCTGTGTATCTAGATTATCTGATACTTAGGTTTTAGTGCCATATCAGATTTGTGTACCTCTATTTGTATATCATATATGATTCGGGTGTTTAGACCCTGATTCTTTGATCTGTGTATATTGTTGGTACATATGCTATGGAAGAGGGATATGATTTGGGTCTAGGTTGTTATACCTTAGAGGATTTGTATACCCTAGATCTGTGGATTTGGCTTACTGATACTGTGGTACCCATATTATGTATATATGGATTTTTCTATGTTGATCAGGATATTCCATACTTATTATGTTCAGGACATAGGGTTTTTGATATTCTATCTGACCTGTGTACTCTAGATCTTGGTATGTGATCATCGCTTTTACAGTACCCATTTTGTATGTATGGATATGGTTATGTTGATCAGTTTTTGATATGCATAGTGACATGCATCATGATTGCATGTTGTGAGCCCATCGCCAGTTACATGTACTGCGCACACCCCCACTCATGGTTTAGTGGTATATCGACGGTGTGTGGCTTAGTTGGTCCGAGGACTCAGTAGCCAGCCCGCGCGGCATTTAGTGTAGCAACAGAAGACGGTGGACTCGTTGGCTCCGTTGGTCGAGACTCGGTAGCTGAGAGATACCTCCCGTCATCGTGTCTGAGTTGAGAGCATTGAGCTCCCCATTTATGATTTGGGGTGAGAGGATAGCATCCCGTCCACTCGGTCACTCATCGGGAGTAGTGACGACGAGTGCACGGTTAGCCCTACCCACTCGGTCTCACCATTTGTGAGTGAGATGACTGGCGTGTGACCAGACGCATCATTAGCATCATATGCATTGATGCATTTATATTTTATGATTGTGTTTTGTTGCATTTTGGTTGGATACATACTTTTGACTGCATACAGGATTATTGACACTTTTGGTGACCCTTTTGTGCGGATAGGAGTTCTGACTTCCTCGTTACCTTTTTGCGTATTCTATATATGATTGGGTATTCCATGTTTATTCTTGTATATATATCTTACTACTCATGTCCATTGTTATTCTGAGTTGTTGAACTCACCCCGTTGATACTATCTTTTCATGTATGAGGTTGTTTACTTGAGTCGCTTGGACGTCACATCAGAGGACTTATCGATTTCACGTATGTTTTGTTTGTTTATGTATTAGCTTACTCTGGTTTTATTTTTAGTGTTGATGTCGTTATGTGGTATTTTGTATTTGTTGTTAGTTCTAGCCGACTAGCAGTTTTGTGTTTTGGTTTTGGTATAGCCGAGTGGGCTTTATTTTTACATATAATTGCTTGATATTAACTGCGTGGTGTTTGTTTTCTTTTATTGTTATTATTCCAGTTGCATGTTGAGGTATATAGTGTTTGTAGAAAAGTTTCGATTGTCCAGGGAGATCTTGTCGAAATTTCTTGGACAGAGACTTCTCCGGGCGTGACAATTTAGTGGTATCGAGCAGGTATACGATACTTGCTAGATTTATCTGATATCAATTTATTTGGTATCGGAGATCGATTTACGAGTTTTATTTCTCGTGTTTGGTTTCATATTTTAGTCTTCTCGATGTGACTTTTTGGATTTTGGGACTTGGCAGAAGAAGGACATAGGAGGTATGTTTGTATATGTTATCCTACCTTTTGATTAGTTTATGCCCTGTTCATTATTACAGTCTATGACATGGATTAGCACTCTTTACTAGTACCTGTCTAGTTGAGATAGTAGATATTTTATGTATTAGGTAAACCGATGATGATGATCGACCTTGATAGAGATTAGGGTTACATTTAAGTGATTTATCATACATCATTTTTAGCTTAGTTATTATTAGTTAGTTTGTTAGCGATTGAGCATACTCCCGCTCTTTTATTAGCTATGTAGTGGATAGTATTTACCTATTTATGTTGGCCTAGCTAGTAGTATATCATGTTATCTTAGTTAATTTCATCGGTAAATATTGATTTACTCTTGTTAGATCCGGTGGGAGTGGTTTACACTTATTGATTTGGGTAGTCGTATATTGATATACCTTAGTTGCTTGTGGAGGATTAAAGTATTCTTGATTAGTTAGAAGATGATTGATTTAATTTTGTTGGTTTGATCAGTAGAGGACAATCATACTCTATTTTTAGAGGTCCGAATCTTTTGATTTTTCGTGCTTAGTTGGATATTATGAGCACATTGGAGTACATGACTGTTACTGACGTGGGAAAAGACTGAATTAGCCGTATGTCGTTGTTGGTTTGGTCAGTCTTTAGAGGATTGATTTATCCTATTCCGTGGGTACATTAAATTTAGACTGTAAGTACCTTGTAGGATAACTTAGAAGGTGGCATAGGGTTTATGTGGTAGATTGGATTAAATATGCTGATTTTGCATATCTATGAAGTGTGTATATGATTGATATGAGTTGAAGAAGTTCTATGATGGATAGTTCATTTGTGGATAGTGAGATATTCCCATCTAGATATGGTTATTGTAGATTCTTGTGGATTATAGCTATTTAGTTAGCTGTACGTGCATGATTGACATATTGGAGGTATCTTATCGATTAAAATCGGTGTTGTGGTATGTACATATGTGTTTGGTGTGGTATTTGAGGTATTTTGTTGATTTTGTGTGATTTGTGAATGCACCTGGGTTTTAGTATGCCTTATTGGAAGTATACGTTGATTATACTCTTGGCATATGTGTATATATGTCAGGTGAGTGTTGTTTGAGGTGTATTGTCGATTATACCCATATTGATATGTGCACACGGGTTTGGTATACATTGTTGGAGGTATCACGGTGATTTATACCTATGATGTGAGTATTTTTGGTATGTATACAAAATGGAGGATTATGTCGATCATACATATGTTGTGTGTGCACGTGTGCCGGGTGTATGGTTGGTAGCATCATGATGATTCTACCTATGTTGAATGTAGAATGTTGAATGTCTACATTATGACATTTGTGGTATTACCCTATCAAATAATTATCCTATAAGTGGGTGATGATAGAGTTGACTATGGAATTGATTTGCGTACTGAGTTGTTATACCCTAGGCTACCCACATTGATCTGTGGTAGAGAGATCTTGTGCAGTCTCTAGCTAGATAGGTAGGTGCTTTGAGCACTTATGTATTGTTGTGGTAGAGCGTAGCTCCCACATGTTATGGATTGTTTGTGGTAGAGCGTAGTTTCCACCTATTCTGGATTTCCACATATTTAGGGATTGTTTTTTTTAGTGGAGCGTTGCTCCTACATAGTGCGGATTGTTTGTAGCGGAGCATTGCTCCCATATTATTGTGGATACATATTTTGGATTATTTGCTTGTGGTAGAGTATGTGGTATTTCGTGTGATAGAGCATTGCTCTCACACTGGAGGTTCTATTCTTTGGTGATTTATATCGTTGGTGATCAGATCTGTTTATTGTTGAGGATCTTATGGTTAGGAATGTCTGTGATACGGACATTATGTGTCTTGATTTTACTATTAGGACTTACGGTGCTCTAGATGTTATTATGGACACGATGATTCTGGTATTTTGAGGATGTTTGGATCAGTTTCCATTGTCTTTATTGACGATGTTGTGATTTATTACGGATCTGAGGTGATGTCACGTACACTACCTTTGCATAGATCTAAAGATGTTTCGACGAGAACATGTATATGTGATTATCTGTAGTACTGATTTGGTTGTCTTCTGTGAGATGTTTTAGACACACGGTCACCAGTAGGAGTATACCGTGGTTCCACAGGAGATCGAGGTTGTTACCGTTGGGAGTAGACGGAGTCCATAGAAGAGGCTCATATTCCTTTGCTCGATATTTTGGGAGATACGATTTTCGCGGCATGATATGACTTTCACTTGCCGATCATGAAAGGCGTGAAGTTTACTGAATGCAAGACCCGGCTTCTAGGAGGGAAGTGGAGACTAGTGTCGATTTCGATTGTTTACCTTCCGGAGAGGACGGATTTTCACCTCGACGTCATCTATCGAGGGTTTGAACGCGCATTACGATCGTCGAGATAGAGTATTCTCCTATGCTTTTCGTCGGTGTTGAAGAAGCAGAGATGAGAATCATGATGAGCTAGTCGCCATTATTTTTGCCATGAAGATTTCGACATTATTTATATGACGTTACATTTGAGATTCTCACTGCATATGAGTCTCAAATATTTGTTTTTTAGAAGGAACCTAATCTCGCCAAGGAGATGGATGGAGTTCTGAAGGATTTTGATTGTACCATTAGCTATTACTCAGGAGAGCTAATGGTTAGATACACTTAGAAGTCGAGAGAGACTTTAGCTTGCCACGAGTTGCTGCACTTGATTAAAGGTTTCTTCGAGTTGGGCCTTGAGGAATAATGAGGGCAGTCTTGTTACCATGGTTGCTGCTCCGATCGTCGAGATGCGAGCAAGGCGCCTAGGATCGATTAGATCTTACTTGGCACTGCGGAGCGGCTTAGCTTAGAAGTAGGTTCACACGAGGTTCACACGCAGGCGGGCACTTCCGAGGTAGATTATTATTATTTCACCTGTCTCATCGGTCAGGGAGCTCTGAGGCTCACCGCCCGATACGATCCATCCAGGCGGAACTCGTATGTATCCAGAATTTGAGGTGTTTCTATTGGTGGAACGACATGAAGAAAGACATCGCGAATTTCGTAGCTGGATGTCTTGTTTGTCAGCAGGTGAAGGCTGAGCACAAGAGACCTGCAGGATTAATTCAGTGGATTCCTATTCCTGAGTGGAAGTGAGAACACATTACTAAGGACTCTGTGGTGAGTTTATCAAGGACATGACGAGACCAAGACGCGATTTGGGTAATCGTTGATCAATTAACCAAATCTGCGCATTTCTTAGCGATCCGGAGGACTGATTCCCTGGACCGATTGACAGATCTATATTACCGGGAGATCATCAGATCACGTGATGTTCCATTGACTATTATTTCGGATAGAGGCCCCGGTTCACGTCTGGTTTGTGACATAGTCTGCAGCAGGCCTTGGGCACGCAGCTCTGTTTCAGTACAACTTTCCATCCGCAGACAGATGGACAGTTAGAGCGGACCATTCAGACTCTAGAGGACTTACTGAGGTCTTGTGTATTGGATTTTGAAGGCAGTTGGGGAGGCCCAGTTATTGGGACCTCATAGAGCTCAGCTTGAGACCGAGTTGGTCCGTACTATCAGACGGAGGATGTCAGAGGCGTAGGACTGCTAGAAGGGTTATGCAGACCTGAGTCGGAGACTCTTAGAGTTCTCTGCAGGCGACTATGTTTTTCTGCGAGTCTCACCCACGAAAGGGGTGAAGGGATTGACCTTGGAGGTAAGCTAGCTCCGCGATACATTGGACCTTTCCAGATCTTGGAGAGGATTGGAGGGGTAGCTTATCGTCTGATACTACCATCGTTCCTGTCAGGTGTTCACGATGTATTCCATGTGTGGTATACATCCGACTCGACAGATTTGTTGGCAGATATCTCAGTTCCTATTCAGCCTGACGTCACCTATGAGGAGGTTCCGGTACGGATTCTAGACCGGGAAGAGCGTCAGTTGCGGAACAAGACTATCCGACTGGTTAAAGTCGGATGACAGTATCATTTGGACGAGGAGGTTACTTGGGAGCTCGAGGATACTATCCAAGCTTGATACCCCAATTTTCATTAGAGATATGTGGTTTAATTTACCGTTCAGCATTTATACGCTTTACCTGTTGTTAGTAGTTGCTGATGGTAGATACCGAAATTTGGGGACCAAATTTTTATTAGAGGGGGAGAATGTAAAATACCGAAAATAGGCGAATATTAATAAGGGAATTTTTCGGGATTTTTGGAGATTTTTACCCCTCTTTTCCCCGCGTGCCGAACCCTCACCCTCCGGCCGTTTCTCTTCCCTTCTTAACGGATGCGCCACCGTCGCCCTCTCGCGTCGCCTCGGTCGCCACAGTCGACGCCGGTGGAAGAGAGCAACGTCGAGCCCTAGCCTCTCCACCGCCCCTCTCTGATCTCCACTGTTCTTCTCCTTTGCCTGGCGTCGACCTGATTTATTCTTCATCGCGTGCCCTAGATTTTGTTTGCCGCCGGCTGAGTTTTCTTCCCGCACGAAGCCATCCCAGCGACGCCGTCGACGTCCTCTCATCTCTGTACCTTCTCCACCCGACGACACCGCCGACTATCTTCTATGTTTTTTTTTCTCCTCACTGGAGCAGCCGATCCCCTCTTCACTGGAGCAAACTACGACCCCAACCAGGTGTCACCACTGATCCTACTATTCCTTTCGATTTCCTTTGAGTTGGTGTACTTGAGTTGTTGCTGCCGTCTTTGCCGTAGCACACCACCACAGTAATATTGAAGTTTCCGTTAGAGAGAAGCTGCCGACATAAGCTTAGGGTCAATGGCTCAATCTAGCTACAGCCACAGTTCCGGCAGCGGGTGCTCCATCGACCGTGAGCCATCAGTGACCATTTTGATTTGGGTGAGTTCTTATGAATTGATTTGGATTTGCTTAGTAGATGATGGAATTAATTAATTTATGATTTATGAATAAACCTAAGATTAAGGTTAGTTTTGGGGATACTCAGTCATCGTGGTTGATTACAGTCACCCTAATCAGATTAGGGATTTTATTTAGCTTGTAATTAACTAAATACATTATGTGGTTACAGGACTTTGATTCGAGACGGTGTCTCAACGAGGGATCTATTTTGGATTGAACCTTCCTATTGGAGGCGGGTACCTCTTGACTTATCTTTTATGATATTGTCATTGGATATGCATAGTATTTTATAACTACATGCAATGAACATGCTTGCCTTTGGTATGTCACTGTTTGATATCCATAGCATGTTAGGTTTGTCACCTGTGATGTATCCGCGCTTATATCTCGTGATTTGTTGCCATGATTATCTTGTTACCATGAGTATCTTAGTTTCTAGAGTGACATACCATGCTTACTGAGGTTAGGACTAGGATTTGGATTGTTGTTTCGGCCTGTGTATCTTGATTGTCTGATACTTAGGTTTTAGTGCCATATCAGATTTGTGTACCTCTATTTGTATATCATATATGATTCGGGTGTTTAGACCCTGACTCTTTGATCTGTGTATATTGTTGGTACATATGCTATGGAAGAGGGATATGATTTGGGTCTAGGTTGTTATACCTTAGAGGATTTGTATACCCTAGATCCGTGGATTTGGCTTACGATACTGTGGTACCCATATTATGTATATATGGATTTTTCTATGTTGATCGTGATATTCCATACTTATTATGTTCGGGACATAGGGTTTTTGATATTCTATCTGACCTGTGTACACTAGATCTTGGTATGTGATCATCGTTTTTACAGTACCCATTTTGTATGTATGGATATGGTTATGTTGATCAGTTTTTGCTATGCATAGTGACATGCATCATGATTGGATGCTTTGCGATTGTCGGCTCCACTATGGTTGAGCCCATGCACACACCCCACTCATGGTTTAGTGGTATATCGACAGTGTGGCTGTGGTAGCTACGCTGTTTGCCCTTGCCTCTTGGCTGGCATTTAGTGTAGCAGTAGCCCAGACGGTGGACTCGCTCCGTTGGTCGAGACTCAGCGGTAGCGGAGATACCTCCCGTCATCGTAACGGAGTTGAGAGCATTGAGCTCCCCATTTATGATTTGGGGTCACAGGAGTACTCCGATAGCATCCCATCCACTCGGTCACTCATCGGGAGTAGTGACGACAGAGTGCACCCACTCGGTCTCACCATTTGTGAGTGAGATGACTGACGTGACCGGACGCATCATTAGCATCATATGCATTGATGCATTTATATTTTATGATTGTGTTTGTTTTTTTTGCGATACATATTTTGATGGATTATTGACACTTCGGTCGACCCTTTTATGCGGATAGGAGTTCTGGTGAGTCTCCTTAGTTACCTTCGGTTTTGTATTCCCTATATATGATTAGGAAGTTGTATTCCATTTTTGTTGTTGTTAGATATATCTTACTACTCATGTCCATTGGTATTCGCTGAGTTGTTGAACTCACCCCCGTTGATACTATCTTTTTCAGGTACCAGGTTGGTTTTGGTGTCGCTTGGAGTATCCTGTCTGCTGGTCCCCACGTCACATCAGAGGACTTATCGATTTCACGTATGTTTTGTTTGTTTATGTATCAGTTTGTTTAGCTCTGTACTCCGGTTTTATTTTTGGAGTGTTGATGTCGTTATGTGGTATTTTGTATTTGTTGTTGGTTGTGTAAGCCTAGCCGGCTAGCAGTTTTGTGTTTTGGTTTTGGTACAGCCGAGTGGGCTGCTTTATTTTTAACTGCGTGGTTGTGTCAACCAGAGGCTGAATTTGATATTAACTGCGTGGTGTTTGTTTTCTTTTATTGTTATTATTCTAGCCGCATGTGGCTGAGGTATATAGTGTTTGTAGAAAAGTTTCAGATTGTCTGCCGTACAGGGGAGATGCTGTCGAAATTTCTTCGGACAGAGACTCCTCTGGGGCGTGACACAAAGCCTCTCAAAGAAATCAGATATTTAACTTTTTACAGTAAACTAGGTTTACCTACAGAGATCTTAATAGAAACACATTATCGAAACATGAAATCGAAAAATAAAATCGATAACAAAAAATGATAATTTAAAGCCGATAACCTCTTGTGTTTTGTTTTTCAAGATCTATACAAAAGATGAACTAGTTATGATGTGGAAACTAATAAACTAATAACTAGTTATACCTTTTATAGCTTATAGACCTCTTGATCTTCTATTGTATTCCTCTCCTTCTCTTGGACGTCGTGTGAGCGATGATCTTCCAAGATGAAATTCACCCAAGCTTCTTCCTTTGCTTCCAATATTTGGCCACCAACTAACCTCCAAGGGATGCTAGACAAGAGAGCTTCCTTCTCTCCTTCTTCTCCTTCAAGCAACCGGCCACCAAGAGAAAGCAATGCTTGATGTCACCGGCCTCCAAGAGAGAAAACAAAAGGAGAAGAGAAAAGGACAAGGGCCGTCCACCAAAGGATTGGAAGAGAGGAATAGAAGATGTGTTATCTCATGAGGCACCCCTCCATCTCTTTTATAATCCTTGGTCTTGGCAATAAAGGAAAGTTTTAAACATAATTAAAACTTCCTTATATTCCTTGCCAATGACTAAAAAGGAAAGTTTAAAAAAAAAATAAAATTAAAACTTCCTTTAATGCTTGTCATGGTCGGCCCTATACTTGTGCTCCAAACAAGGAAAATTTTAAACACAAAATTAAAACTTCCTTATTTGTTTCCGGTAAGAAATTTTAATAAAAAATTTCTCTTTTAAATCCCTTGTTGATTAAAAAAGGAAGATTTTATAAATTAAAATCTCTCTTTTAAAACATGTGGATGGTTACAAAAAAGGAAAGTTTTATCAAAAATTAAAATCTTCCTTTTAACTACAAATAAAGAAAGATATCAAATCTCTTTCTTAATTCTTTGTAGAAAGTTATAAAAGGAAAGATTTTAAAATTTAAAAACTCTCTTTTAAAACCATGACTTCCATAAAAGGAAAGATTTTAAAATTTAAAATACCCTTTTATTTTAATGTGGCTGGCCGCCTAGCTTGGGCTCCAAGCTTGGCCGGCCATAAACTTGGCTCCACTCTTTGGCTTGGCTGGCAATAGCTTGGGCTCCAAGCTTGGCTTGGCCGGCCACAACAAGATGGGTATGAAGCTTGACTTTAAGTGGATATAAGGCTTTATAAATAAGAGGCTACAATAGGGACAGAGAGGAGGAATTGGTTTTGGTCTCCTGATGAGCTTGAGCTTCCCGTGTTCACCCTGAACACCCAACTCAAGTTCATCAATAATAACTCATACCACTAAAGAGTTATTATTGCACTATCGCACCAATCCCATATTATAATATAGGCTCCTTCTTATCATGAGTGTGTTAGTCTCCCTGTGTTTAAGATATCGAATGCCCACTAATTAAATAAGTTACTGACAACTCACTTAATTAATATCTAGTTCCAAGAGTAGTACCACTCAACCTTATTCTCATGTCGAACTAAGTCCACCTGCAGGGTTTACATGACAATCCTTATGAGCTCCTCAAGGGGACATCATCAACGTAGATTACTAGGACATAGTTTCATTCTATAATCAACAACACACCATATAAATAATATCATTTCCCAACTTATCGGGCCTATTGATTTAACGAACTAAATCTCACCCTTTGATAAATTAAAGAAATAAATATTAAGTATAAGTGCTTGTTATTATATCATGATTAAGAGTACGCATTTTCATAATAACAGAGGTTTTGTTCTTTTATGTAGTCAGTATAAAAAGAAACTATCTCAAATGGTCTCGCTCAATACACTTATAGTGTACTAGTGTAATTTTATAGTTAAGATAAACTAATATCAAATTACACTACAACCATTCCAATGGTTTGTTCCATTCCATCTTGGTTGTGAACTACTATTTATAATTTATAAGGAATTGATAACATGATCTTCTGTGTGTCACCTCACATCATGTTATCTACAATATAAATTAAATGGACAACTACACTTAGCATAAATATAGACATTTGACCAATGTGATTCTTATTTCAAAATAAATGTTTATACAAAAAGTTAGACTTTTAGTATACACTCTAACATGGATATTGTAGGCCCTTTCCAATGACACCCGCTCAGAACAAATTCCTTTTAGTAGTTGTCGATTACTTTTCCAAATGGGTGGAAGCTGAAGCGCTAGCCAAGATAACCGAGCGGGCGGTCATCAAGTTCCTATGACAGAATATCGTGTGTCGGGTCAGGATTCCTCATAAGCTCATCTCTGATAATGGAAGGTAGTTCTAGGGTCGGAAGATCCAGGAATGGTGCTCCAATTATGGTATCTTACAAGCTTTCACCTCCATTGCTTATCCTCAAAATAATGGTTAAACAGAAGTCACCAATAGAGAAATCATTAGGGGAGGAAGTTGGGTCGAGGAGTTGCCTAGTGTGTTATGCGTCTGCCATACTACACTCGAGAGGTTATAGGTATAACTCCTTTTCATCTTATTTATGGTGGAGAACCAGTCGTCCCGGTGCAAGTTGGCATGGAATCCAATCGGAGGAAATTGTATGATGAGGACAATGTTGGTCAACATCTTATAGAGCTCGACTTGATTGAGGAGACCAGAGATAAAGTTACTGCTCGGCTAATGGTGTATCGTCAACTGATGAAGCAAAGCTATAACTGAAGTGTCATCCCCAGATTCTTTCAGGTAGTCAACTTGGTCAAGAAGTGGATCAAGCTAGTTGGGGATGTCAGTAAGTTGAAGCCACAGTGAGGCGGACCATATTGAGTAGTGCAAAATCTAACCTCGGGTTCCTATTATCTCCAAGACATGGAAGGAAAGAACTTGGGTCGGCCATGGAGCACAAATTATTTATAACCCTATAGGACTTGAGGGTATACTTGTGTTGCATAAATATGTATCCTGTTAAATGTTTGTGCTCAATAAAATATAGGCAAATTCTGGTCGAAAAATCCTATTACCCAAACTCTCATGTCGCTCGGCTAAGTTATAAATGAACATGTTCTGGCGCCTATGTTCTAGACTCTCATGTCACTCTATCAAGTTATAAGTGAGCATGCTTTCGCGCCTATGCCCTAGACTCTCATGCCGCCCAACCGAGTTACAATCGAGCGTGCTCTCGCGCCTATGTCCCAGACTTTCATGTCGATCAACTGAGTTATAAGCCAGCATGCTCTCGCGTCTATATCCCAGATTTTCACACCGTTTGACTGAATTACAAGCTAGCATGCTCTCACGCTTATGTCCCAAACTCTCGAGTCGACTGACCGAGTTAAAAGAGGGCATGCTCTCACGTCTATTTTCCAGACTCTCGAGTCGATCGACCGAGCTATAAGTGAGATTACTCTCATGCTTATGTCCCAAACTCTCACGCTATCCAGCCAAGTTATAAATGAGCATACTATCGCGCCTATATCCTAGACTCTCGAGTCGACCGATCGAGTTATAAGTGAGAATGATCTCACACCTATGTCCCAGACTCTCACGTTATTCGACTGAGTTATAAGTGAGATTGCTCTCGCACCTATGTCTTAGGCTCTCGTGATGCTCGACCGAGTTATAAGTGAGCTTGTTCTCGCGCCTATGTCCTAGACTCTCATGCCGTTCCACCAAGTTATAAGTGAGAGTGCTCTCGCGCCTATGTCCCATATGCTCGATCGAGTTATAGGCGAGTATTCTCTCGCGCCTATGTTCCAGACTCTTATGCCACTCGCCCGAGTTATAAGAAAGCATTCTGTTGTACCCATCTCCCAGACTCTCACAGCATTCGATCGAGTTATAAGAGAGCATACTCTTGCACCTATGTCCCAGACTCTCATTCCATTGGACCGACTTATAAGTGAGCGTGCTCTCATGTTTATGTCCCAAACTCTCGAGTCGACCAACTGAGTTATAAGAAAGCATTCTCTCGTGCTTATGTCTCAGACTCTCATACTACTTGGCCGAGTTATAAGCGAGCATGCTCTCGCGTCTATGTCCAGACTCTCGTGCAGTCCGACCGAGTTATATGCGAGCATGCTCTCACACCTATATCCCAGACTCTCACACCATTTGGCTGAATTATAAGTGAGCATGGCTTCATGCCTATATCCTAGACTCTCGCAACTAATAAAGGAATACATGAGAACAATCCAAAATAAGAGATATGGCACAAACAATTGAAAGTATTATGTATTTATGGCCTCAAAAGTACAAAGGTGGCTACATTAACAAGTCATTCAAACTCTGGGAAGAGGTCATCAGGTAGTCCATCTATTATTCTCTAGCAGTTCAGAAATCGCTCAGCCAAGTCGGCTGACAGATAGTCTACCTCTTAGATTTGCTTGATAGCTCCTTTAGCTACGTACGTCAACAGCTTTATAGTGCAACGACCGAACTGCTTGCCGAACTTCAGAGATTGAAGGTAAGATATTCACTTGGCCTTGAAATGCTCATCCTCTCCTATCTTGTAAGCTGATAGCTTGAACTTGGAAGCTGCTAGCTCAGACTTGGCAGATTCTAGCTCAGCTTGTAGTGAATCTAGTTTGACATTCTATGTATCCAAGTCCCTTTTCTAGTATGCTATTAGCAGATCCTTGCTTACTAAATCTTTGACTTTCTTAGTGGATTCTGAAGCATGGGAAATCTTCAGTGTATCCAGCATAGTAGTCTTTTGCACTAGGTTGGATACTGCATTGACCTTCATTACAGTTTCCGCCCAAAACTTGGCCTCACTGGTCTATAGCTAGCTTTCAAGTTTTCTTCTTTCTGCTATTTGATTATCCATCTCTTGATGAACCCCCTCTATTGCTTTTTACATCTCTAATAACAAATCTTCCTAAGTTTCTACCTCCTGTCGTAGTCTGTTCACTTCGGGAATCATGATAGGAGCTAAAGGGGATTCTAACTCACCCACACTATCCTTCAAAATATTATTTGCCTGGTCTAGGTCCTCCACCATTTGACCCAGGTTCATCCCGGCGGCAAAAAACTAAGAAAAATGAGGTTAGAGACTTTTCTTACTAAAGGGGGAAAAGAAAAGGACTTACTGTAGTAGCATCCTGTGTAAATCCGCCCGCACACTTAGGTACTGAGCCACTTTTTGTTTGTTCCGTGGCATCCATCTATGCTTTCGCTGGTGACCCTTTTAGTTTCATTGCCCCTAAGGGTGACGGGGGATCTGAGACCATCCCCTATTTGGAGGACATAGTGAAGGAAAAGGTAAACTGTCAATCCAACCTTTAGGATATGCCAGGCCTTAAGGAAGAGGCGCCTAGGGCTAGATCAACCGACCGAAGTGGATGCATAGACTATGTTAGTACACAAGTAGGCATGCCCGACCGTGAAGAAAATGGGCCTACCTAAGTAGGGTGATTAGCCTCGAGCGAGGTTTTTCCCCGAGTGGAAGAAGCAGGTGATGTGATTGCCCACTTGGTCCTTACTGGTTCAACTAAAGATGAGACGGTTGATTGGTGTCTTTTGCGGTGAATCCTAAGTGGCTCATCCGACTTAGGAGACTCAGGGGTTACTTCTATGGGTACTTGAGAATGGCCAAGCAGTGAGTCTTCTCGCTCGACCAGGATGGTCTTTCCTTGCCGATTTAGCTCGGCCTTATCTAGTTGCAAAGTTTTTGATGTTAGAACTTTAGATAGAATCTCCGCTATAAAAGGGGAAGAAAATGTGTCAATCAAGAATAAGATAGGAATTGAGTCGAAGTTACTTACCAAAAGAACGTGGCAACTCAGCTCGAATTAGACTAAGTCTAAAAATATAAAGGAGCCCATCCTCAAGTTGTTTGGGAATATCAATCTTTAAATCGGCTAATCGCTTTGAAGCTGCAGTGAATGTCAATTCCGTATGAAAATCACTCAGGTCGATCATGGGGAGGAGATCCAATTGCCACCCAATTGGCCAAAGTGTGGATGTCAAGAGTCGAATAAAGAAGTATTTATCCCTCCAGTCCTTATTTTAAGAAGGTATCTTATCAAAGAAGGTGGTTTTTGGTTAGGACTGGAAGTGAAAAATTCCATCAATTATTTGTTTAGGGTAGTAAAAATAATAAAATATTCGGGGAATTAGTGGGAGTTCACACAAGAGAAACAAAATCACTACTCCATAGAGAAGGCATATGGAGTTCAGGACTAGTTGTTGAAGAGGAAGGTGAAAATATCAGTTTATTTCAGAGAAGAAAGTTGGAATGGAGAAGCGAAGGCCAGCTAAGACTTGATCTTTAAAGAAGGTCACGTAGTTGGTAGGGGGGAGAATGGGGACGGTCCTGGTCATTGGCCATGATTATGTGCATGGAATCAGGAACCCCATAGGTGAAGCAAACGTGCTTCAGATCTACCTCGTTGAACATCGAGGTGATCAAGGTATACCACACTCCGGGAATATTCTTGAGGAGATTTGGGGAGTAGGGTTGAAGGAAAGCAAAGAAAGGATAAGAGGATTGGTGTCCAATTACAAAAGCAAGAAATCAATCGTCATCACTGAGAGAAGCAGGTAAGGTGAATATGGGAATCATTAGGGTTTTTTAAAGAGAAGCCCTATAAGCTCCTTTAAAATGGGCCATTGGATCTGTCAGGCTAAAAGGTGGGCCAAGAGCCATGACCGTTTGATCAGAAGGGGAACAGATGGTCATCCATACGAAAAGTCATGCATGTCAGACATCAGTCGTTACATCGAGAAAAGGGATTTTGGTAGACATGTGTTGATAGCAGAAGAAGGGCCTTTATGGCGGATGCAATAGGCAAATCATTATCCCTATGCGCCACGATGCATATCAATAAAAAAAATTCCTCAGATTTATGATGTATGACAGTTCCCTAAATCCGATCATTCCAAGTCAGTTAGAATCTTACATAAGTATAACTCCTTATCTAAGTCCAATTGGTCGTATCCGATCAGATCTCAATAAGGCACAACTCCTTACTATTTGGACAAGGCTCCCACATGCAATCTCTGGTCAATTAGATGTTGGTTGATCAGGTTTCTAATGGAGCATGGCTGTCTATTTCAGCAGCAACCTCACTACTTGATTGCTCAACAATCAGATCCGCGCGGACTTACCGACCACTCAGTAGTCAGATCCTTCGTCTGATTGGGAATTTATTCACCCTTCATTTGACACCCTGCTAGTCATTTGGATAATATTTCTCATCATTTTACATGATATTTTGTAAGCCACCCAATTGGAAGTAGTAACTCATTGCTTGGTACCTACAGATTGCTACTCACTAAGTACTTAAGCAAGCTTGATTTTATTAGCCGATTGACGTGCAAAAAAGAGCAGTGAAGGGATAGACTAAATCACTCCACCACACAAACATATAAATGCTGGGATAAGAAACAGTGTAACAGAAGCAAATAAAACTTAAAGAACTCGATTACATAAGAAAGTCTTTGATTTACATTAGATTCAGAATACAAAAGAAGGTAGACTAGGATACACTATTTGAAATCAGGGAAGGCATCGTTGAGGAGCTCATCTAAAAGCTTATGCCGGTTCAGGAAGCGGGTGGGGGCTCAGATGCTAAGTAGTTAGCCTCCTTGAGTTGCTTGACAGTGCCCTCTGCTCCATGGAGGAACATCTTGTTAACACAAGCATCGATCTACAAGCCAAACTCGTGAGACTAGAGGTATGCCACCTTCTTAGCTTCAAACTGCTTGCTCCTCCCTCTTGAAATTTGTTAGCTTAATCTAGGATGCCACCTGTTCAAATGAAGTGTAACAATTCACCCTTCTTACTACTACTCTCTAAGGGCGACCGTTACTTAACTACTAACTCTACTTAACCGGTATGATTAAAAATCACATGGAAACCCTACCGAAATATTTCGACAGAGTCTCCCCTGTACCGATGACCATATTCGACAATACATGCAATATATACTCAGCCACAAGCGGCTAGAACACATATCAATCAACCACGCAATATAATAAATCACAATAAAACCCAAGAAACTACTCTAGCAATAGCAACGACTACAACACTCCACAAATAATAAAAGGGACTAATTAGACATGCGGAAATAAACTCAACTACAATCCCAAATTTAATATGACATTAAAAGAGAACTAAAAGGAAGTCTTGACAATTTTGCCAGCTACTTCTGGAACTCTCCACAGTCCAGTCACCACACACTTTCATCACCACCACCACCCTGTCGTCTCCCATCATATCTTAGCTTTTCCTTTATCTGCAGTAGGAGGAAAGAAAACAAAACTATAAGCGAAAACGCTTAGTAAGTACTAATTTATCTCACAAAAACTCGAAGTACATAAAAGTAATGCAATAATACTGAAACTGAAATGCTAAAGCAAAGCTGCATGTACTCATGGTATACAGAAATAAAACTGAATAATAAACATGCTCACTAACTGACAGGAAAGTAATGAAACTACTACTGTAGGCTTAGAATTAAAGAACTAAACTTTTATTGATTCTAAGCATAAACTTGTTTCATTTTCTTATATCCTTATACTAGAAATTAATCTTTTAATTTCTCTTTTACTTTCTTCTTCTTGTTCTTCTTACTTTTCTTTCCTTTTCTTCTTTTCTTCTTTGGGCCCAGGCTTAGTACCATCTTTGTTTTGCGCGCTCTCTAATAGTAACTGAGGTAGCGAGCCTCTAGTCCTATAAGGTAAAGACCTTAGTCTTACCAGGGCCAAGACCTTGGAATTGGTCACCTGGATTTGTTTAACGACAACCTTGGAAGTCGGGTACTAGCCTCTTACTTTAGTTTACTTGTTATCTATTTTTAACTAGACCTTGGTCTTTTTCTTTTTACTCAGTTTTCTCATAATCCTTTATTAGAGTTTATTGGAATCCTTTAGATATACCTAACAAGTGTAGGATTACAATTAACTAAGCATGCTATATAAAAACAATACAAGGGAAACAAATCTAAACTCTCTCTAAGCATGTTATAAAACAAAGCAACAGAAAAGCAAATCTGAACTTTCTAAACATGCTGTAAAACAAAGGAAAAGAAAGCACATCTGAACTTACTAATCATGCTCTAGAATAGAGCAAAAGAGAGCTAGTTTGAACTTTTAAAACATGCTGTGATAAGAGCAAAGAAAGCTAATATAATCTTACTAATCATGCTATACAATAGAGCAAAAGAAAGCTAACTTGGACTTACTAAACATGCTGTAAAATAGAGCAAAAGAAAGCTAACTTGGACTTACTAAACATGCTGTAAAATAAACCAAAAGAGAGCTTATTTAGATTTCCTAAACATGC
This sequence comes from Zingiber officinale, assembly GCF_018446385.1. Classification (NCBI taxonomy): domain Eukaryota; kingdom Viridiplantae; phylum Streptophyta; class Magnoliopsida; order Zingiberales; family Zingiberaceae; genus Zingiber; species Zingiber officinale. The sequence goes on from NC_055998.1 coordinate 75,710,145, forward strand.
TGTGATAAAAGAAAAAGAAAGCTAATCTAACCTTACTAATCATGCTACAAAATAGAGCAAAAAAAAAAAAAACTAATTTGGTCTTGCTAATCATGCCACAAAATGGAGCTAAAGAAAACTACTTTAAGCTTACTAATCATGCTATAAAAATAGGGCAAAAGAATGCAACTTTGAGCTTCCTATACATGTTGTTCAAGTTGATACTGTAGGCTTAGAATTAAAACTTCTTACAGCATGCTCCTCTATTCGAAACTAAATTAAAACATAAACGAATATGCACTTGCTTAAAGAAAAGGCAACTAACTCAAATCTAGCATTACAAATAGCATGTGAAATCTCTAATTTCTCTAGCAATTAAAAGAAAGACTCCTAATAAACTCTTAACAAATTCTTAACAAGAATCCATTTAAATCCTCTAACAAGGTAACAACATGAAGGGAACTACATGCCAATCAACAAGCATATGCTTTCTCATGGTCAACTAAATAACCGAATTGCACAGCAACCCTAAAGAAACTACTCGTGCCCCTTTTCTTTGCCTAACTCAAGTTAAACTTGCTGTAAATTTTATAGCAAGACCTATATACACCAATTCACAGTTAAAACCCTTGTAGGAAGCCAAAAATCTCTAAACTTGCTTCCACAGATTTGCAAGAAAAAGAAAACACAATCTTGAATCTATTCTATTAAACCCTAATAACACAATCAATTCACAGGTAACTTATTCAAACTATACCTTCATAGAATCACAGAAAACAAGCTAAAATACACTACAATACTTATACTTTTACAGCACAACAGGATCTAAAATCTTGTTACAACAGCACTTAAGAAGAAGAAAACCAAGAATGCATGCTATACACTACAATCCGAAAGCAAAGAAAGCAAATCGAAGCTTGGAGCAACTCCTACCACAGGTGAGTAGTACTTACCGAGCATTCTTGGATTCAAACTGAGAAGGAAGGGGGTTCAAGTGTTCGAAGGGATGAATATCTCGGCCCCTTCGTGTGCCCGTGCGCTCACCTTACCGAGAGGAGCTCGGTTATGTGAGGAAGCCCACGGAGGAGGGAGCTCGCCGGCCACCGGAAGCGTGCCCGAGAAGAAATCGCGACACCGCGCGTGCGTGTGAGGAGAAAGGGAGTTTCGGCTCGGGAGAAAAGGAATTAGGTCTTTTTAAAACTAGGGTTTCCTATTACTAACTATAGCTTAAATATTTGTCATTGCATATCTGATTAACACTGACCGCTGGCGCAGTTGGTCCGTTGAGTTTCGCTCGAAGCCACAGGTCTGTGCTTTGATTCTCAGCCGCGCCCCTTTTTCTCCAATTTATCTTAAATGTTCCAACTATAGCTTAAATATCTATCTCTACTTATTTGGTTAACAAAACCCGCGTAGCTCAGCTGGTTGGCTGCGTCCGGTTAGGTCGGGTTCGACCCGAGGTCATGGGTTCGAGCGTCACTTTCAACGGTTTTTGTCAAAATTTCTTTCTTTTTGTAAACATACTAAACGACCTCCAAAAATTACGTAAAAATACTCTAAAAATTCCTAAAAATCTCTAGAATATTTTAAAAGTATTTTCAAATATTTTTATGGACATTTGGAACTCGAAATAGGGTAAATCGGGTCGTTACATGAAGTCCCCGCCAACTCAGACTTTGAGACCGTCATCTCGGACCTCGTAGCCTCTAACTCAACATGTAGGGACTCCAATTTTGTTCTCTAGGCATCCATGTTCTTTTGCTGATCAGACACTAGAAACACATTATTTGCTAGATCAGCATCCTTCATAGCCAACTCTGAGGCATGAGCGATTTCTAGTTCTTCCAATTTGGCAAATAGGCCCTAAGCTTCAGCAGTTTTTGCGGCTAGTTCCTCCAGTGTTCAATTCCTCCTCGCTTGTTTAGACTGAAGCTTGGCTTCATTGGTTTGTAGGGCAACTTCTAGTTGTTGGACTTTTAGCATCTCAATGTGGGCCAACTCTCGAGCCTCCTATGTGCTATTTTCTAGCTCACCTAGTATATCAACTTGAATTTGGGTTCCCTGGTGTGCCGGGTCATATAGGATTCGGGTGGGAGCCTGAGGTGATTGTAGTTCTGATAGTCATTTCTTCAATGCCTTGTTCTCTTATTCCCGGTTCACCAATGCCCAGGTTATATGAATCTCGACCACCCAAAACTAAGAAGAAAGGAGGGCATGATTAGCATTAGTCTAGTTAAAAGAGTACATCAATAGCAACTTACCATGGTTATGTCTTAGGCAAACCCTTCGACCATCCCCAGGATCATGCATTTTTCCAAACGGGTCATCCCATCCTCCCAGGCATCCACCAGTAAACCCTTCAACAGCACTTGCACGCGAGAGGAAAAAATATCTGAAGGTGAAGCTCCCTCTTGAGCAGGCGACAGGTTGAAGGCGATTGTGGAGCGGAAGTAGCTCTCCGGTTGACCAGATGTACTCGGTTGGGAGGGAGCCCCTGCATGTAAGACGGGCGGACGAGGGGATGACTAAGGAGTCTGAGCAGTAGGGGAGCCACTCGGTTGGGAAGCTATCTCCCCTAGGGCCGAGCGGAGGGGAGGCAAAGCTGATGTTGTCAGTTCGAAAGAAGGGGTCGAGGTGTTCTCCTTAGCTGATGTAGTTTGAGGAGAAGATGTTGTAAGTACCCCGGGTTAGTTTTGATGTGATCAGCCAAATTAAGTTAGGTCTTGTGTATTTGATCTTTGTGTCTAGGTGTGCAAGAGCTTAGGAAGATAAGAAGTCGAAGGAAGATATAGTCAGTGAGAAGGATGACATGGGAAGGGAGTTGACAGGCTCGGTGCATCTGAATGACGAACTACTACAGAAGAGTACACCAGAAGACGAGAAGGATGGCGTGGTGGTCCGAGGGACGAGATACTGGAGAGGAAGGTTGCTCGAGGAGAAGGTCGAAGTTGAGTTCAGGTGAGCTCAACTCCTGTTGACCAGAGCATCGCACACATGAAGAAGATCAGCTAAAGAGCTAATCTGTCTCAGGGAAGACACCTTCAATGGCTTGGAAGGTACCTTCCATGAACAGTGTCGAAGGCCCCTTTTAGCCCATTGAAGGCGGCTTCAAATGATCGTTAGTTGAAGATAAAGTTTTATCTTCGATGATAAAACTTAATCGATTGAAGGCGCCTTAAACCTTCTTAAAGGTGTCTTCCACCCTCGGATAAGATTTTTTAGGAGGTACAAAAAGACCCCCTGGAGCTAGAAAATATTTAATAACTTGAACATCAAGTCTTGTACTCTTTCCTCGTCATTCTTTTGAGCTGTCAACTTTTGTAAAAGGCTTCTCTACCTACAATGAAGGAGAATTCTAGTGGAGCACTTTCAAAGCCTTGGATTAACAACTACCTAAGTTGTAACCAAGTTAATTTTTAGCCTTCTTACTTCTTTCTTTTAGTAGTTCATTTTTATGTTTAAATTAATTGTGCCTACTAATCTAAGTTAAAAGAATGAGAAGAGGTTAATTTCATTTTAAAGGCAACTACCTAAGTTGTAACCAAGTTAATTTTTAGCCTTCTTACTTCTTTCTTTTAGTAGTTCATTTTTATGTTTAAATTAATTGTGCCTACTAATCTAAGTTAAAAGAATGAGAAGAGGTTAATTTCATTTTAAAGGCAATTCACCCCCCTCTTGCCCCACTACACCAACAAGTGGTGTCAGAGCTAGAATGTTTTAGAAAGGACTAATCGCCACTGAAGCAATGAGATGATGGTCAGTGAAAGTATTCATCCACCGAAGTTTTAGGGAGACTTCACGCAATGGAAATTCTGAATGGAGGTATTTTTAAAATAGATTTTGAAATTCTTTTAATTATGAAATATGGTTTTATAGTCCCCAAGGACCAACAAAGAGCTTAAAAAGAAGAGTATTCATGGACAAAGAAAGAACAAGCCGATTTGGTGGTGAATGGTAAAGCAGAGTTTCATCTGCTAAATGTTCTTCCGCCCTAGGAGGTCCATCGGATCAGCAGTTATGAATCTGCCAAGAGCTCTAGGAGAAATTCCTGGACCTCCGCAAAGAGACACTACTAGAAAACTAGGCTTTTGAGACACAACAAAATATGTCTTAAATTATAAATTTAATGTCTCAAAATATTTTTGAGATAGTGATGAGACGGTAATGAAGTCATCCCTAATATAAGCATCTCAAAAAAATATTGAGACAGTTGTATTGTCTCAAATGCTATTTAAGATGGTGATGAGACAGTTGTTCAATTGTCTCAAAAGTATTTAAGATAACTATTGTTTTGTCTTATCTTATGAAAAAACTAGAGACACTAAATTGAGATGGTAATATACTATCTCAAATAAAAGTGAAGACAGTAAATTACTATTCCTAATATTTTAACTTGTTAGATGCAACATTTATGATTAAATTAATAATCTTAAAAGAACATTTACTATACACATTAATCTAGATCAGATTTATTGAATTGTCATTTCAAAACAAAACGAAAAATTCTCTCTTTATAAATTAAAAATAATATACATAATATAAAATTCTTAAATCATTAATTGAAGTGGATCCAACATTCATCCAATAATTGAAATATCTACATATCCATCATTAATTTGATAAGAAAAAAAACTACTATTCTCATAAAAGTTACACAAGAGGAAGCCTAAAGATCAACTCTTCATGATTTGGAGATAACTTCTATAATCCTTCTTCAGCAGAATCCTGAACATTAAAAAAAACTCTTATTAGATGTAAAGATGATTTATAATATATATTGTTAAAAAAAATCAATAAATAGAACTTTTCAATAAGAAATCTCATCATTTAACACATAATCCTCTTTCTTGCAATTATGTATATACAACACAAATAACCCCAAGTTAAACAAACCTCTTCATCTCGTAATAAGAAATGATGGTTCATGTGTTTGTCAATATCTTTGTGCCTTTCAAGTTGTTGCACCTGTAAAATAAATTTATCTACAACTTAAAAATATGTACACTACTACATCACCAAGCTTGTTAATATGTACACTACTACATCACCAACATCAATTGATTATGAATTTTGTTGTTCATCAATGAGCTCCAAAGTTTGAGCTTGCAATGTTGATGCATGTTGAACTTGTTATTGATGCTTGGATCTTGTTTGCAGATGATGAACTATTGGACATAATATGTTATTTAATCTTTCTTGTTGTGATTTCTCTATTATACGTGTGGGAGGATGCATTTGAGATAAATTACCTCTTACTACATTTGCTTAATCACTATTCAATTTTTCCAGCATGGTTGTCTCTTTCTTTTTTTTTTGTCTAACCATGATGACCTATCATGAAAAAAAATCACAAAATTAGGCCAGAGGTCATAAAAGGTCAATTACACATTTAAAGCTAAATTTAGAAAATAAAATAATAATGACCAATTATTAAATTATAAATAAATCAAACTAATATTCAAAAATTGATTATACATCAACCATAAATGAATAAGAATAAAAATTGATGACCATTGCAGTTAGTGACCTCTTTAAAAAGTTCAGAAGCTCATTTTACTTGGACGATGCAAATTTGTTCTATTACCAGGATTAGGCAGAATGGATGAGCAATTTGTGGAGAACTCCATGGATAGTAACACAACCAAAGAAATCTCTATGTTGAAGAGGACTAAGAAAGCCAATTTGGTTAGTAATGAAGCTCCTATCGACAAAGGTATTGAATTAAGTGTTCCTATTGAACCAGGTAAAGTTCAAAAGAGAAGGAAGATGAGGCATGGTGAAGCTGGTTCTGAAACTACATTTGTCCAAGATAATAGCAATGTAATGGAACAAAAAGAGTTGACTTATCGCAGGAGAAGGAAATGGTGAAGAGTAGTGTGGATTCACAGATCAACTTAAACAACAATGCTAAAGACGCAACTGATGTAAGAACTCCAATTATTATTACTAGAATTGTTGATCAGTTAGAGCATGATATGTAACGCCCCGGCCCGAGTGGGCTCCACCCGGACCGAACCAGGAACGGCACCAGAATTACCTATCGGTTTGATGGCTAGCTCCACAGACCACCGGAGGTCCTTTCAGCATGCTTTGTCCTCACTCGCACGCACCCTGGAAAACTTCCCAGGAGGTCACCCATCCTCAGATTTCTCCAAGCCAAGCACGCTTAACTTTGGAGTTCTTAAGTTTGGGCTTCCGAAAAGGAAGGTGCACCTTGATGATATGGATAGTATCATCTAACCTTTTAAGTCATATTTAACCAGAATCTCAGAACCAGGGTATTACAATCACCCCCACTTAAAGACACAACGTCCTCGTTGTGTAACCACAAATCACACCACAAACAAATCCCAGAATCTCCCTCGCTATGTGGTGTCCTGAGTGCTCCTGCCACAGGCGCACTCGTAACGCCCCGACCCGGGTGGGCTCCACCCGGACCGAACCAGGAACGGCACCAGAATTACCTATCGGTTTGATGGCTAGCTCCACAGACCACCGGAGGTCCTTTCAGCATGCTTTGTCCTCACTCGCACGCACCCTGGAAAACTTCCCAGGAGGTCACCCATCCTCAGATTTCTCCAAGCCAAGCACGCTTAACTTTGTAGTTCTTAAGTTTGGGCTTCCGAAAAGGAAGGTGCACCTTGATGATATGGATAGTATCATCTAACCTTTTAAGTCATATTTAACCAGAATCTCAGAACCAGGGTATTACAATAATAGATGACTATTTTAGATTCACCTGGGCAAAATTCTTAAGAAATAAAGATGAAACATTTAACATCTTTAGTGACTTTTGCAAACAAACAAAAAATTAGGACTTGAAAATCAAATAAATTAGAAGTGACAATGGTGGATAATTTAAAAATCATAAGCTTACTAAATTTTGCTTAGAAAATGGGTATCATCAAGAATTCTCGTGTCCTAAAATACCCCAACAAAATGAAATAATTGAAAGAAAAAATAGAACCTACAGTAAGCAACTTGGACAATTCTTAATGAATACCAACTACCCAAATATCTATGGGTTGAATCTGTAAATACAACATGCTATGTGCAAAATAGGGTAACAATAAACAAGAATTATAACAAACCCTCCTATGAACTATATTATAATAAAATACCAAATATTAAATATTTTAAGGTATTTGGATGTCTAGTTTACATATTAAGCACAAGAAAACACTTAGAAAAATTTACCTCAAAATTAGATAATGAAATCTTTGTAGGGTACTTCCTAATTAGTAGAGACTATAGAGTTTACAATAAGACCACACTAAGAATTGAGGAAAGAATGAATATAAAATTTGATAAAAATACTAACTCTGAAGAATCTAACTCAACTAAAACTCAATACCAACTAATAGACTTTGTTAGGTCTAGCACGGAACTAGGGAGACCAAGTGAAAACCTAAATCAAATAGATGAGCACGAAGATGAACAAAATCAATCACAAGAAAATGAATAAATGCAAACTAAATCTAGAACAATAAGAGTTAGCTCAGACCACTAGTTGAACAAATAATAGGTGACTCAGACCTAAGAGTTCAAACAAGATCGTCAGTTAGAAACCTAAGTCAAATATCCTTAATCTCTAAAATTGAACCAAAATAGTAGAAGAACCCCTACTTGACCTAGACTAGATTATAGCCATATAGGAAGAACTGACCCAATTAGAAAGAAATAAAGTTTGAGAATTAATACCCTTACCCATAGGCAAAAGGTCATAGAAACAAAATGAGTGTTTAGAAATAAACTAAGTGAAAACAGAGAAATTATTAGAAACAAAGCTAGATTAGCAGCTAAAAGGTTTAATCAAGTAGAGAGACTTGAATATGATGAAATCTATGCCCCAATAGCCAGACTTGAGTCTATTAGAATGCTACTAAGCTATGCAACCCACAAGGAATTTAAACTTTATCAAATAGATGTTACATCTACCTTCTTAAATGGACTAATAAAAAAAGAGGTCTATATAGATCAACCACCTGGGTTTGAGAGTCTAGATTATCCTAACCATAAAGAAAGTATTGTATGGTCTTAAATAGGCACTTAGGGCTGGGTATGAAAGGTTAACCTCCTATCTAATTTCCAAAGGATTCAACCAAGGTCAAATTGATCCAACTCTATTTGTAAAATCACTTAAAACAAGATGTTTTTATAACCCAAGTATATGTAGATGATATAATTTTGGGTTCAACCAACTCAAAATTTTTACAAGAATTTATAACCTTAATGGGACAAGAATTTGAAATGAGCTTAGTGGGTAAACCAACCTATTTCTTAGGTCTACAAATTAAACAAACAAATGAACAAAATTATGTTTATCAACAAAAATACACAAAAAATTTACTTAAAAAATTTGAAATGGAAAATACTAAAGAGATAAAAACACCAATGACAACTAACACAACTTTAGATAATGATCCAAATGGAAAATCAGTAGATTTAAAATATTATAGGAGTGTCATATGCAACCTTTTGTACTTAATTACAAGCTGACCTGACATTTTATTTGCAGTTAGTATGTATGCTAGATACCAAACCTGTGCTAAGGAATCTCACCTAATTAATGTGAAAAGAATCTTTATGTACTTGAAAGGCGTGGCAAATATAGGAATTTGGTATTCTAAAACACCTAATTTTGAACTTCTAGGTTACTCTGATTTAGATTATGTTAGTTGTAAACTAGATCGAAAAAGTATAAGTGGTGGATGTCAACTACTTGGATCATCACTTGTCAGTTGGTTTAGTATAAAACAATACTATGTTGCTTTATCTACTACTGAAGTAGAGTACATAGCAATGGGTGAGTGTGTGGCACAATTGTTATGGATGATGTAGACATTAAAAGACTTTAATTTAGACCATAAAAATGTAAAAATCTTTATTGATAATATAAGTTCAATTAACTTAACTAAGAATCCAGTATAGCATTCAAGAACCAAACACATTGAAATCAAACATCACTTTACATGTCACCAAAGGAGACATTAAACTCAACTATGTTGGGTCCAAGTCAAATCAAGCTAACATCTTCACTAAACCACTACCAGAATATGAATTTAGTAACTTAAGAAAAAAACTGGGAATGTGCACTTTATAGACTAGGACTCTTATTCTCAATTAAATTTTCAAATGATTTGCAAATACTAGGTTACTCTTATTTATATTTCATTAAAAAATTACTTTTCTATAGTGTTTCAAAATTTGTTTTAGCCTTAGTTTAGGACGAATCCCTAGAAAGCATAATCTTATAGATTTAGGCAACGAGCATCTCACAAGCACACTAGGTCTACCTTAATTGTGTATTCAAAAACTTAGAATGACATAAGATGAGTAAGCATTTTGTCTGAACTTCAGATGCTTATATCAGTGCATCAAGATAAGTCTGGGCGAAAAATACAATAGTATATTGATTAAGTTAAGTAGTCCTTTTTCAGCAAATTTTCAACTGGGCATTATTATTTAACTTGACTAACCAAGTGAACACTGCTATCTTCTTATATCTAGTTAATAATTGAAGATTAGACATTTAAGAAAAATTTATAGATGAATATTATTTTTAAAAGTAATATCAAGTTAAGGGAGAGGATATTTGAAAATTGGTTTCAAAAGATTTTTTTAACTGTTGATTTGCAAATTCTTTTGAAACATTATTGAAACATATCTTGCAAATGTTTCCAAAATTTTTTGAAGATATTTTGAAAAATATTTTGAAAAGTAATATATATTTCAAAATTGCTTTGAAAAACTCATTGGAAAATACTTTAAAAGATATTTTAGAAATTATTTTGAAAATTACTTTATAACTTTGAAAATTATCTTACAAAATTTTATTTGAAAATTCACTTTAAAAACTATTTTGCAAAATTTTCTTTGCAACTTATTTTAAAAAGGGGTTTGCAAATTTTGTGCAAAGTTTATTTTTTTACTTTAAGAAATGTTTTTGACACATACTTGGAAACACTTTGCAAACTATTTTTACAAATAAGTTCAAAATCACTTTGAAAATATTTGGAAACGAACAATACCTTAGAAATTACTTTTGTACTTTTCAAATATCTATTTTGAAAAATAGATTGAAAAATTCTTTTCAAAAGTTGCTTTTGAAAAATTAAACTTTAAAAATTACTTTACAACACCACCTTGAAAATTATTTTAAAAATTACTTTTGAAAAGTGTTTTAAAATTTATCTTGAAAAATAGTTTGCAAAGTTTATCCTTACAAAATATTTTTGAAAATTTCCTTAAATACTTTATAATTTTTCTTATCATTAACTCCTCCATGAAATAGACCTCCAAGTTTTTAAGACAAACTTTACTTTTGAAAATGTTGTTACTTGATATATCTACGTGTTTTAATTTTCCTATATCCTCCCTTTTATTTGCTTACACTTACTTATGTGCATAATTTTTGATGAATGCCAAAGGGAGAGGGTAAGAGTTAAGTAAGAAAACCTAAAGGCAAATTTTAAAATTTTAACCCTGAAATGCTCAAGAGAATAAAATAGAATTTACTTATTCTCTTCTCTTGTATCATTTTTTATTACTATTTCTTTTTTCCATATTTTTCTAACTTTAACCCAAGTTGGCATTGCATCAAAAAAGGAAAGATTGTTGGTGCAGTTGGCACCAATGATCAAACCTGAGTTTTGATGAATAACAAAAGAATTAAAGGTAGATGTGTTGTGTGATCTAACCTTTCTACCAAGTGTGGAGAACTTGACAGGTCTGATACCAGGCTGAAATCGAGCTAGATCTGGAGGACCTGATAGCTGGTGTAAAATGTTAGTATCCCAAGGTAGTTTTGATGTAGTCAACTAAGTTCAGTTAGGTACTATTGTGTTTGATTCTTGTGTCTAAGTGTGCAGGAGCTTAGGAACACAAGAAGTCGAGCGGAAGATGCAGCTAGAGAGAAGGATGATAAGGAAAGGAAGTCGACGGGCTCGGTGCATCCGAAGGATGAGATGCTTCAGAAGAGTACACCAGTAGATGAGAAGAATGCAAGAGGTGGTCCAAGGAACGAGAAGTTGGGGAGGAAGGCTGCTCGAGGAGAAGGTCAGAGTCGGGTTCAGGTGAACTCAACTCTGGTTAGCCGAAGAATCACCTACGCAAAGAGATCAATGTTGAGCTGAGTTGCCTCATGGAAGGTGCCTTCCATGGCTAGAAGGCACCTTCGATGAACAATATGAAGGTGCCTTCCAGCCTTTGAAGGTGCCTTTTGATAGCCGTTAGCTGCGGATAGAGTTTTATCCACAGCGGATAAAACTTATCCGATGGAAGACGCCTTGGACCTCATTAGAGGCACCTTCAAGTTGTGGATAGAGTTTTCCAAGGGCTATAAAAAGACCCCTGGACATAGAAAATAATCAACAACTTATGTATTCATTTCTTGGCTTATTTCTGATCGTTCAAAGAGTGTAAAAGGCTTCTCCTCTTTCAACGAAGGAGACTTTTTTAGTGTTTTCATTTGCCTTGTATTAACAACCACGTAGGTTGTAACCAAGTAATTTCTTAACCTCTTTTATTTTTAGTTTTTCAATTTCTTTTGTTATAATTGTGCTACTAATCCAATTTGGAAGATTGGGAAAGGTTATGTAAAATACCGAAAATAGGCGAATATTAATAAGGTAATTTTTCAAAATTTTTGGAAATTTTTCGGGCATTTTTCGGAGCTAGTACGGGATAAAAATGGGGCCGGGAAAAAGCCTGTTTAGGCTAGCCATTTAAGTGAGAAAAGATTTATTTATTTATTTCTTTTCCCTTTTTCTTATTTATGTTCTTTTCCACCCCATTACTGTGCGTGCCCGATTCTTCTTCTCCGCGCGCCCGACTCCTCCGAGCCCTAACTGTCGGCCGCGGCGGTTTTCCTCCCTCCCTCGTGCTTAAGCGGAGAAGTCGACGCCTCCTCTGCCCGATTGCTTCTGTTGATTCCCCATTTCTTCCTCTATTCCGACCGAGCAGAGCCGCTCCTTCTCTGCCCTGGTGCCAGCGCCACCGCCGGCCACCCTGTGCCTTAGCGCCGATCACCCGCAGTGCCCTCCCTTCCTTTGCCCTCGTCACCTCCTCACCACCGAGATCCCTGAATCACCGCTGAGCCCTAGCTTTCAAGCCACACATCGCCAGCCGAGCCCTAGATCAGGGGAGATCAGGAACTCGCCGATGTTCCTCTTCGACGCCGAGCTTCTCTTCTTCCTCTCCTCCACTATGTCTCTGCTGACCTTGGAGGCGCCATCTTTCGAGAGAGTTGTGCCCTAGCCACCGCCACCGCACCCTCTGCCGCCTCTTAATAGCGCCGTTTCTGTCCTAGCGCCGGCAGCTGGCCCACCCTCACCTCCAACCACCAGCATTTGATTCCTTGCTGTGCTGCCATCACCGGAAAAGAGGAGGTTAGGTAAGGATTTTTGGTTAACTTCAATAGCAATCTGGACGTAGGAAAAATTATGGTTAAGATGTCTAACTGGTTGGTATTATGGATTGGATTGTTTTGTTGACAAGTGAGTTTGCTTCTTGATTGTTTAGTGCAAGTGGATTTCCAGCCACTCACCTTGTTCCAGCAGCAAACACACTCCTTGATTGTGGACCAATCACGGCTGTGAATTGAGGTAAGGGTAGGAATTTGATACGTTTTGTAGTTAGATGTTTATGTGTTAAGGGAATTAGGTTCGGATTTAATCTAATGGGTGGATTGGGGATTTAGTTACTAACCCTAATTAACTTTTAGATTTAAGAAGGTAAATTGAGGATATGTGATTAGGGTTTTACCCTAAATTAGTCCTAGGGATTTTATTTAGCTGTTCTTATGAAGTTAGCTAAATAAAATATTTGTATATTGTTTGGCGCAGGACTCTGATTCGAGACGGGCGTCTCGACTTTTGATTTGACCAGATTGGACTTTACGATTGGAGGCGGGTACTTTTGACATTATGTCTTTGATATGCATAGTAGTGAATTTAACAAGTAGCAATAATTATGTTCTCTTATTTGTTTCGGTTAATCACTACCCGATACCCGTTACATGATTGATTGATTGCTTATTTTGCATCTCATGTATTCCTTACTTGCTTATACATGCTTATAGGGGTCGTGATATACCATGCTTCTCCATGTTCAGGACCTAGGTTTTATACCTTCTGTGTACCTTTGATTTGATTCGTTGACCTATGGTGCACTTTTATATATATATGGATTAGCTCAGGATATTTTTGTGGTTAGTGCCATGCACCATTTGCATGATTGCATGTTGTGCGATAGTCCGCTCCATTATTGTTGAGCACATCGCCAGTTACATGGATCTGCACACACCACCACTCATGGGTTAGTAGTTGATTCAGGCAGTGTGTGTTGCAGTAGGGACTTTGTTTGGCTCCGTTGGTCCGCTCATGGGTAGTGTGATGCAACGTGTTAGCCGGCAGAGATTCCTCCCCGTCATCGTGTACCGGGAGTTGAAGCATTGCGCTCCCCCATTTATGATTTGGGGTAGGAGGATAGGTGAACTCCGACAGCATCCCGTCCACTCGGTGACTCATAAGGAGTAGTGACGACAGAGTGCACGGTTGTCACAGCCCTACCCACTCGGCCTCACTATTGTGTGTGAGATGATCGACTGGCGTCAGGGGTGACCAGGACGCATCATTGGCCTCATATGCATGATGCATTTATATGTTGTATATTGTTTGGAGGCCTATGTTTGACATGCATACAGGATTTCTATGCCACTCGGACTGTTTGTCCTTATACCCAGGTCCTGGTTAGTACAGTTTTTCTCCTATTTACTTCAGTTGCATTTCATCCTTTTATATCAGGAGACTGTACGCATGATTAGTGCTAGATGTTATTTCCCTACTTTGCATATCAGTTGTATCTGCTGAGTGTTGGACTCACCCCGCCTCCATTGTTGTTATTTTTCAGGTTGATGCTGTCAGGAGAGAGTTCCAGTTGTTGGTCCCCTGCAGACCACGAGAATTTATTGACCTTTTAGTTTTTCTTCTTATTTGACTATGTTTAGAATTGGTTTATTTTGATACTTGGATAATGTATGGATTGTATTTGTCGATGAATTTTTATTCGATATGTTTTACTACATACCTGCCTGGTCGGCAGAAGAGGTGAGTTTGTCGGATTTGTATTTTATGAGTGTAGTGGAGTAGGAAAAATCGGATTTGAGCTTTATGGGTGTAGTGGAGTAGGGTTGTTTTCGAGTCATCTTATTACTGCTCTGTTTGTCTATTATTAAACTGCGTGGGTGATTGTTTATTTACTATTATTATTCCAGCCGTATGTGGCTGAGGTATATGGATATGTAGAAAGTTTCAGATTGTCCGCCGTACAGGGAAGATGCTGCTAAAATTTCTTCGGGCAGGGACTCCTCCGGGGCGTGACAATTTATTTGGTATCAGAGCCAAGTTTGCGAGTCAAACTGGGCATTTCCGAATTTTCGTTATGGTTATGTTTCGGATTTCCATTTTGGATTTATATGGATTTTCGGTGATTTTCTTGTACGAAATTCCGAAGTCAATTTGGGGACTGGACAGCGATGGAACATCTCCAGACAGCAAATAGATATGATGTTTATTTTATGATTGTTATATTAGTAGTAATATCTGTAATATAACTTAACAAATATGAGGAGATCTACGCGTATTGCGGCGAGACGTGGTGCTGGAAGACCACGTACGAGGACCACGGGATCTCTAGATATGCCAGAGATGTCTACTGTTTGACGGCCCCTATAGAGGTACCTACCTCGATTATGCCGAGTGTACCTATCCCTACTGTAGTTCCGGTACCATCAGGGGTACCATTGGCATTCCCGATATCTGCTCCAGCGCAACCTACGGCGTACTCGGCACCACCGCCACCTGGACCTACAGTGTACCCGACACCAGTGGCACCTGTGCCCCCAGTGCCTACAGTAGCAGCAGCTGCTCCACATCCGGTACCATTACCTACCGTACCTCCAGTAGCACTAGTTCCTGCAGCCGTCCCGACACACCTCACTGACATTGCCATGGCACGAGCTAGGATTCCAGTATTAGCAGAGTCGATGAAGACTCGATTCACACTCTTCCGAGGAGACCTCGATCCGGGTATGGCCCTGTCATGGATAGAGACTATGGAGCAGACTTTCTTCTATATGGCTTGCTCCGAGTGGGAGAAAGCAGAGCTGGCCGCTTTCCACTTACGGGATGAGGCTAACGCCTGGTGGATTACTCAATGTTCCATCATCGGCGAGCAGAACGTTACTTGGGTCAGGTTCAAAGAGGCTTTTGAAAGCCGTTTTTTCCCACTATCATATCAGATGGCTCGTCGGCAGGATTTCATGAGTTTGCGGCAGAACAATCGCTCGGTGATAGAGTATAATACTGAATTCAACAGGTTGGCTAAGTTTTTTCCAGAGTTAGTTGCAGAGGACAGATCTCGCATGATGCAGTTTATACAGGGACTAGATGGTTATCTGCAAGTAAGGCTTGCCGGTTTAGGGATCGTATCTTACTCTGATGCACTGGGTCGAGCTTTGATGATAGAGTTAGCTCAGCAGAGAGCATTTCCGGACAGGAAGAGGAAGCATACGGGTCAGGCATCCGAACAGATCCAAGAACATCGACCTGAGGCTGAGTAGTCGCGGTCATGTGGTACTGGGATATCTCGTAGGCCTCAAGTCGTGGTGGTCCTCTTGACGCTCCTCGGCGAGAATCGACAACCACCTTCGATACACTGCTTTGTGGGTCCAGGATCACGAGCATTTGCTTTTATTGCAAAGCACCGAGATTGTCGATCAAGGCTCGGTTTTAGGAGGGTCAGTCGAGACATCATATCGAGGAGGGCGGCCCAATCTTCACATCGTTAGTAGGGATAGCTTCACTGTAGCAAGATTTGGCATGCTTGGACAGAGTACTTCCATAGCACCGGAGTTATGTTCCAGACCTTATTATCCGACGCGCAAGCCTCATCCAGACTCAGTCTTCTCTGGCACATTATCCAGCACCGCCTCAGTGGTAGGCTTCTGCCCAGCCGTAGTTGTAACGCCCCGCCCCTTCCTGCTCAAGCTGACGGGGGTTACTTATCTTTTTCTTCTTATCTTATCTTAATTACTTGCTTGTTAATAATATTTTCTACTTAAAACAACGGAAGTCTTGTTTATAGTATATTTTTTTTTTCTTTTAAAACTTTTCTTTTACTTTTCAAATCATCATCACTAACTACCTATCATATAAAATCACATAGCATGCTTAACATGAATTTAAGCCATAATACTAATAAGCATGATGAAATGTCATGGAGTCATGGAATAACGACATAAGCATAATTCTTATTAAATAAAAGCAGGTCTTTCTCTTTTAGCCGAGCCACTACTACACACGTCCTTCTTGCCCCTCCTGCTGCTCCCTTAGTACATCCATTCCTTGCCTTTATCTGTGGTACAAGGAAAGTAAGCTATGAGCACACAAGGCTCAATAAGATCCTTCCTACTCACAAAAACTGTAAAGCATAGCATATTCATAAGGCATAAAGCATAAAGACAACTCATCATATCATGTATAGAAGCATCATATCATAACATAATCGTAAGGTATCATGACATATCATGACAAAAATCATAAAGTGCATCCTAGCATAACATAACATAATCATAAGTATCATGACATATCATGGCATAATCATAAAGTGCATCCTAGCATACCATAACATAATCATAAGTATCATGGCATATCATGTCATAATCATAAAGTGCATCCTAGCATAACATAACATAATCATAAGTATCATGGCATATCATGGCATAATCATAAAGTGCATCCTAGCATAACATAACATAATCATAAGTATCATGACATATCATGGCATAATCATAAAGTGTGTCCTGGCATATCATAACATAGTCATAAGTATCATGCGAGATGACTTTCAAAAACATGTATCATGAAAAATATATGCAACATGTCTTTTGAAAACTTATTACATACATACTTAAACATAATCTCAACATGATTAGGGCCCCAGCTTGTACCACATATATAAATGCGCGCATCCTATGTAAGTCCAAGGTAGCAAGTCCTGAACCCTACAAGGCATACATACTAGGCCTGTTTCTTAGTCCATCGACCTAGGGGCACTTAGGAGTCCATCCCTAACGAGGCCCGTTTCTTAGTCCATCGACCCCGGGGCGCTTATGGAGCCCACCCTTGATACAAGTCATATAAAGTAAAGTAGCATGTCATACATATCATGGTTCTTATTATTTCATGCATATCATATTTCTTAACGTATCATATTATACAAAATTTGGGCACACAGTGTTGGTTGCTACTCGGAAAACCTAGAGGTTCCACTGTACAAAAATTTTGTACAAAGGTCTGAACCTTTTCCTAGCTACCATGTGTTCTTTTAAATTAAATTTTGGATCGCCTGCGGAACTTAACACGTTTGATCCAAAACTTAATCTATTCGTTCTTTTAGGTTTTGACTTGGGTCTCCTGCGGAACTTAACACGTTCGACCCAAATCGCCTTAAGTTATTAATTCCATTAAATATTAATTTCCATAATTGGTTCCCAGTACTGACGTGGCGAGGCACATGGCCTTCTTGGATATGGGAGCAACCACCACCGACTAGACAAAACCTTTTATAGAAATCTAATATTTAATTTCCTAAAATAACTTTAGGTTAACCGAAAAGAACAATCAAATCACAAGGAAAAAATAAAAAAAAAAGAACACAACTTCGAAAAACATATTCGAAATACTAGAATGTAAGCCTCTTGTATTTGGTATTATTTCCATATATAACTAGTATGATGCGGAAAGAAAAATTACTAGTTATACCTTGTAGAAAAACCTCTTGATCTTCTACCGTATTCCTCTTCTAACCTCGGACGTTATGTGGGCAACGATCTTCCGAGATGAGAAACCACCAATCACCTTCTTCTCCTCCTAGCTAGGTTCGGCCACAAATAGCTTAACCAAGGATGAAGAATAAAACACCAACCAAGCTCCAAGAGATGCTAGCTTTCTCTCCTTCTTCTTCTTCTTCTTCTCCAAGTAGTATCCGGCCGCCACAAGAGCTCCAAGCCTTTGAGAGATTCGGCCACCACAAAGAGGGAGAGAGGAAGAGGATGGAAGGTCACTCCAAGGAATAAAAGAGGGAGAGAAATAATAGAGGTTATCACCCATGAAGGCACCCTCACCCCTTCTTTTATATTCCTTGGCTTAGGCAAATTAGGAAATTTAATTACAATAAAATTTCCTTAATTCCCTTGACATGATTTAATTGGGAAAAATAAAATAAAATTTCCCCAATTAATCTCTAATGGCCGGCCACATTAAAAGAGATAAATTAGACAAGTTTTAATCAACAATTAAAACTTCCTAATTTGTTTTCGGAAATTTTTAAAATTAAAATTTCTCTTTAAAAATCTCTTCATGGTTGATAAAAGGAAATTTCTATAATTTTAATTTTACAACATGTGAATAATTTTAAAAGAGAAAATAAAATATCTCACCAATCTACAAATAAGGAAAGAGATCTAATCTCTTTCTTTAATCTTTTGTAGATCTTTTACAAGAGAGATATTTTAAATTTAATTCTCTTTAATAAATTATATCTCCCACATAATAAAAATTAAAATTAAAATCCCTTTTTAAATTAATATGGCCGGCCCCTCTAGCTTGGGTTCAAGCTAGGGCCGGCCACCCCAATTTATACCTAGGCTAGCTTGGCCGGCCCCCTATTGATGGGTATAGAAGGTGGGTATAGATGGGTATAGTACTCTATAAATAAGAGGCTACGATAGGGACCGAGAGGAGGAATTGGTTTTGGTCTCCCGATAAAATTAAGCATCCCGTGTTCGCCCCGAACACACAACTTAATTTTATCAATAATAATTCATTCCACTAGAGAACTATTATTGAACTACCGCACCAATCCCAAATTACATTTTTGGGCTCCTTCTTATTATGAGTGTGTTAGTCTCCCTGTGTTTAAGATATCGAATGCCCACTAATTAAGTGAGTTACTGACAACTAATTTAATTAATATCTAAATCCAAGAGTAGTACCACTCAACCTTATTGTCATGTCGGACTAGGTCCACCTGCAGGGTTTAACATGACAAACCTTATGAGCTCCTCTTGAGGACATTATCAACCTAGTATCTCTAGGACACAGTTTCCTTCTATAATCAACAACACACACTATAAGTGATACCATTTCCCAACTTATCGGGCTTATTGATTCATCGAACTAAATCTCACCCATTGATAAATTAAAGAAATAAATATCAAATATATGTGCTTGTTATTATATTAGGATTAAGAGCACACACTTCCATAATAACCGAGGTCTTTGTTCCTTTATAAAGTCAGTATAAAAGAAACGACCTCAAATGGTCCTACTCAAT
The DNA here is from genome assembly GCF_018446385.1 of Zingiber officinale. Lineage (NCBI taxonomy): Eukaryota > Viridiplantae > Streptophyta > Magnoliopsida > Zingiberales > Zingiberaceae > Zingiber > Zingiber officinale. The sequence goes on from NC_055998.1 coordinate 75,729,522, forward strand.
ACACTCTGAGTGTACTAGTGTAATTATATAGTTAAGATAAACTAATACCTAATTACACTACGACCTTCTAATGGTTTGTTCCTTTCCATTTTGGTCATGAGCTACTGTTTATAATTTTTAAGGTACTGATAACATCATCTTCTGCATGTGACACCACATACTATGTTATCTACAATATAAATTAAATGAACAACTACACACAAATGTAGACAATTTGACCAAATGTGATTCTTTATTCATAATGAATGTTTACAAAGCTTAGGCTTTCAGTATACACTCCAACACTCAGCTCATCATAATAGCATGCATAATTTGGGCACACAGCACATCATAAATACATGCATAGTTTGGGCACACAGCTCATCATAAAAGCATGTATAATTTGGGCACACAGCTCATCATAAATAGCATGCATAATTTGGGCACACAGCACATCATAAGGATTATCAACATGCATAGATCATAAGCATACATAAATAAACATAGAAGCATAGCAAGCTCTTATCACATCATGAAACATTGCATGTGAGGCACATGGAAATCATAATTAGGTCTCCACCCTAGTATCATATAGTGGCCGAAACACATGGTTGTAAATTAGGTTAACAATCAACATACAAGCATGTGAACCCTAAACCATTATCATATCATGTATCATAAAGAGCATCATGAGCATGTTTAGTTTAGGTTCTAGGTTTTCTAAGCTTGTAAACTCATCATGGCCGAATATCATCAAGCATCCCATTTGCTAGAAAATCAATATACAAGCATGTGAACTCTAAACCAACATCATATCATACATCATGAGAAACAACATAAGCATGTTTAGTTTAGGTTCTAGGTTTTCTAAGTCTATAAACTTGTTATGGCCGAATATCATCAAGCATCATATTTGCTAGAAAATCAATATACAAGCATGTGAACTCTAAACCAACATCATATCATACATCATGAGAACAACATAAGCATGTTTAGTTTAGGTTCTAGGTTTTCTAAGTCTATAAACTTGTTATGGCCGAATATCATCAAGCATCATATTTGCTAGAAAATCAATATACAAGCATGTGAACTCTAAACCAAAAATCATATCATACATCATGAGAAACAACATAAGCATGTTTAGTTTAGGTTCTAGGTGTCCTAAGCTTATTAATTTACCATGGCAGAAACTTGTGAACCATGAAACTAGGTCTCATGTGGCATAAAAGCATGGAAACCCTAAACCATTTTCATAGTATTTATTACCAAGAACATCATGAGCATGTTTAGTTCAAGTTCTAGGTTTCTTAGGCTTATAGAATTGTTGTGGACGAAAGTTCATGGAGCATGAAAACAAGTTCTAACCACACTACAAACATGAGCATGTCATATTAATTTCATATCTTGTCTTAAGGAGGATCATGGCATGATTAGTTTAGGTTTAACAATTTCCTAGGCCCCTAATCCTATCATGGCCGAATGCTTATGAACATGGAATAAAGTTCAACCCAACATATAAACATGAGCATATCATATCAACTTCATATCTTATCTTAAGAAAGATCATGGCATGCTTAGTTTAGGTTTTAAAATTTCCTAGGCCCTTTAACCTACCATGGCCGAATGTTTATGAGCATGGAATAAAGTTCAATCAACATATAGGCATGAGCATATCATGTTAACAACTCTCTCATCATATATCATAAAACAAAAGGAGCATACTTGGTTTGAGTCTTAACTTACCTATTTCCTTTATTCATGCTTGGCCGAGAGTCTAGGGACATGACTCTAAGTTCTAACCAAACATTCTAACATATAAACATTAGATAAATCCCCTACCATAAGATACATGTTACAAGAAACATATTGAGCATGTCAAACTTGGGTCTTTACATTTCCTAGGTCCTTCTTTTTTTTTGTCTTGGCCGAAAATTCCATGAAGGTATCCTAGGTTTTTAGGCAACCTAATCTCATAGAAAATACATAAGCTATTGTACCACAGGTGAGGGGAAACTTACATAGTTTTCCGTTTGTTGTTCCTTAAGAAAAATAATACCCTTGTGAGGAGGAAGAAGAACTTCTCTTCCTAGTTTTCCCTTTTTGTTTTCTTCTTCTTGTAAGAGGTAAACCTTGAGATTCCTTCCTGGAAATAAGGTTTTCTTAGAGAGGAAACCCTAACTTGACCCTCGAGAATGAGAAGGAAAAGCTCCAAGTTTCGGTGGAGAAGGAAAGAGGAGGAAGAAGGAGGAAGAAGGAGGAAGAAGAAGAATTGGAAATTTTCTTTCTCTTTTCTCCTCTAAATCCTATTTATTCATCATGAGAGTGAATTATGTCTTCATTAATCCCTCCCTTAACTCTTCTATCCCTTCCCTCTTTGATTCCCACGAAAATGAGAAGAAGAAAAAGGGGAGGAAGGCAATTTGCCTTCTTCTTGCTCCCTCTCTTAACCAAGAGGAAGAGGAGGTAAGCAACTTGGTTTTCTCTTGCTCTTTTGCTTAGTTTTTTTTTCTTCTCACCTTTAACTACAATTTTCATTCCTTTCTATCCATATATTATTCATCATTCTAGTGGTTATCATACATCAATTTATCTCTATTATTTGTGGGTGGTTCAAGGTTCAAACCTTCACCTCTCTCTCTTTTTATTTCTATTATTCCTTTTTGATTCCTCTTACTTTTATGCTCTAAAGAAAATAACACTCATATACTTATCTTATAATTTCGTGGGTGTTACAGTACCCCATACCTCATAGAAGTTCGTCCTCGAACTTAGAATAGCGACGGATACTTCCGTTTAATATCATCTTCCCGTTCCCACGTGGCTTCTTCGTACCGTTGATTTTGCCACAGGACCTTTACTAAGGGTACTTCTTTGTTCCTTAGTCTTTTGACATCTCGATCCAATATCTGAATTGGTCGGCTCTCGTAGGTTAGGTCCTCTCGCACTTGTACTGCCCGTGGTTCGATCACTTGGTCCCTGCTCGGAATGCATTTCTTTAGCATCGAAACGTGGAACACATTGTGAATGGCTGACATCTCTTGAGGCAGCTCTATTTCATAAGCTACTTTGTCGATTCTTTTCAGAACTTGGTATGGTCCTACATAACACGGGCTTAGCTTTCCCTTAACCGAACCTCATTACCCCTTTCATATGAGCTACTTTGAGAAATACTGAGTCTCCGACACTGAATTCCGTCGCTTATCCGTATAATTCTTCTGTCGGCTCTGAGCAGTTTCTATTCGTTGGCGGATGTTCTGTATACCATGGGTGGTGTTATCGATGAACTCGGTTTGAAATCCCATCTCTTTCTTTTCACCGCCTTCGTACCAACATATAGGGGATCTACATTTCCTCCCGTACAGAACCTCGTAGGGCGCCATCCCAATAGTAGCCTGGTAACTATTGTTGTAGGCAAATTCCGCTAGGCATAAATATCGGCACCAGCTCCCTTTGAAGTCTAATGCGCATGCCCGTAACATGTCTTCTAATACTTGGTTAACCCTTTCTGTTTGTCCGTCGGTCTGAGGGTGGAAGGCAGTACTGAATAATAGCTTCGTACCAAAAGCCTTCTGGACACATTCCCAAAAATGTGAAACAAAATGACCATCTCTGTCTAAAATGATGGTCTTAGGAATCCCATGTACTCTAATAATTTCCTTGACATATAATTGAGCCAGTTGCTCAATTGAATAAGTCATCTTGATTGCTAGAAAATGGGCGGATTTGGTTAATCTATCCACGATTACTCATATGGCGTCATAGCCGTTTGTTGTCTTGGGTAATCCTGATATAAAGTCCATAGAGATATCTTCCCATTTTCATTCTGGAATTTGGATAGGCTGCAGTAATCCTCCAGGCCTCTGGTGTTCTGCTTTAACCCTCTGACAGGTCAGGCAGGTACTGACATACTGAGCTACATCTCTTTTCATACCGGACCACCAGAATTTCTTTTTCAAATCCTGGTACATTTTGGTGGATCCTGGATGCATTGCATAGGGCATTAAATGAGCTTCCTCTAGTATCCTTCTTCGCAACTCTGGATCCCCGGGAATACATAATCGATCCCTGAGGTATAACATTCCACTGTCCGCGATCCGGAATCCGTCATTCTTTCCTTCTAGGGTTTCTTGTTTAATCCTTTGGAGGCTTTGGTCACTGGTTTGTTTCTCCAATAGGTTGTCGAATAATGTGGGTGCTATGGTCATGGTAGAGAGCTGCCCGGACATATTTTCGATCCAATGACTCGTAATGTCTCTCGGTTTCCTGATAGTTTCGAACACTGGTTCGCCTTCAGCATCAGATATAGCTTTAGCATATTGACTAAAAGTAGGTAACTGACCTGTGACGACAGTAGAGGCACTCTCCACATCTTCTTTAGTAAGCAGAAAACCCTGGCGTTCGTTGTAGTTGGCGGGGCTTCCAATCTCCCTTGGCTAATCGGTGTTCCTTCAATAGCAGCTTGCATCTGATGTAGTTGTGAGGGGGCACTCTTGTTCTGGTTATTCTGCTGGGGTGGTGCCTGAAACCGGTTAGTGCAGTCTCTGGCCAGATGTCCTTCCCCTCCGCAATTATAGCACTTTCTTGTACCCTTGTGGCATACTCCGGATGTAGCTTTCCACAAATAGTGCACTGAGGGTATTTCGGTTGCTTATTCACTGGGCCACCTTTTGCATTGTCCCATGATTTCCTTTTCCCCGTAGGGGTCCCTTTCCAGCTTGTTTTGGTACCTGAAGGTCTATGTCCTTCTGTTCGGGCCCGATTCTTATTCTCGTTCATCGCTTTCTGATAATGTTCCGTAATCAGGGCACTACTGACCAATTCCTCTGTAGTCTGCGGTCTATTAATTTCGCCGACCACGTTCAGTGCTATCTCGGGTCGAAGCATCTTCAGCATTAGTCTGACCCTTTCTCTTTCTGTGCGAACCAACTCTGGACATAGGCGTGTCAGACGGTTGAAGCGCTTTACTGCTTCGTTCACTGATATGTCACCTTGCCGAAACTCGGTGAACTCGTCGTAATGCCGGTTAGTCACTTGCATATGGAAGAACTCTTCGAAGAACTCTATTTCGAAGTCCATCCAGTTCATCAGATTAATCTGTCTCTTTGCCTTCACTCTTTCCCTCCACATTCTTGCGTCTCCGGAAAAGAAGAATGATACGCATTTGATCTTTTCTGATACGGGCCAATCCAATAATTCCACTATGCTTTCCACTGTCTTGAACTAGGCCTGGGTGTCCCATGGCTCGCAAGTACCTAAGAAGTTCTCCGGCGTCAGCCTTAGCCACTGTATCAAGTAGGTCTCTTGTCAGACCACTGGGACAGTGGCTATCGGTGGTACTGGTGCAACTACGGGGATGACGGGCACTGCATTCTGATTTACTGGCGGGGTGGCAGGATTTACTTGCTGACCCATCAAAGTCGTGATCAGCTGTTGTTGCTCCGTGATCTGACGCTGGAGGTCGGTAACTACCTGGGTCAGATCTGGTGGAGTCGTTGTCCCGTCTGCCTAGCCATGCTTATCTTCATTAAATGACAATAAATTATCGTTATTTCTATCCAGTCTAACATAAGATCATTATCATTCTTATCCTACAATCATGCATACCTAAACTAGAACTGTGACTTATCATCATCAACAGAATAAGTAAACATGTATAATATTAAAACATCATAAAAGAATTAAATTAAGCATATAGATTCTTACTTGGAGCGGCAGGATGGAGGCTTGACATGTGTGTAGTGAAAAGGCTAAACCTTGCTCTAATACCAAACTGTAACGCCCCGCCCCTTCCTGCTAAAGCTGACGAGGGTTACTTATCTTTTTCTTCTTATCTTATCTTACTTACTTGCTTGTTAATAATCTTTTCTACTTAAAACAGCGGAAGTCTTGTTTATAGTATTTTTTTTTTCTTTTAAAACTTTTCTTTTACTTTTCAAATCATCATCACTAACTACCTATCATATAAAGTCACATAGCATGCTTAACATGAATTTAAGCCATAATACTAATAAGCATGATGAAATGTCATGGAGTCGTGGAATAACGACATAAGCATAATTCTTATTAAATAAAAATAGGTCTTTCTCTTTTAGCCGAGCCACTACTACACACGTCCTTCTTGCTCCTCCTGCTGCTCCTTTAGTACATCCATTCCTTGCCTTTATCTGTGGTACAAGGAAAGTAAGCTATGAGCACACAAGGCTCAGTAAGATCCTTCCTACTCACAAAAACCGTAAAGCACAGCATATTCATAAGGCATAAAGCATAAAGACAACTCATCATATCATGTATAGAAGCATCATATCATAACATAATCGTAAGGTATCATGGCATATCATGACAAAAATCATAAAGTGCATCCTAGCATAACATAACATAATCATAAGTATCATGGCATATCATGGCATAATCATAAAGTGCATCCTAGCATACCATAACATAATCATAAGTATCATGGCATATCATGGCATAATCATAAAGTGCATCCTAGCATAACATAACATAATCATAAGTATCATGGCATATTATGGCGTAATCATAAAGTGCATCCTAGCATAACATAACATAATCATAAGTATCATGACATATCATGGCGTAATCATAAAGTGCGTCCTGGCATATCATAACATAGTCATAAGTATCATGCGATATGACTTTCAAAAACATGTATCATGAAAAATATATGCAACATGTCTTTTGAAAACTTATTACATACATACTTAAACATAATCTCAACATGATTAGGGCCCCGGCTTGTACCACATACATAAATGCGCGCATCCTATGTAGGTCCAAGGTAGCAAGTCTTGAACCCTACGAGGCATACATACTAGGCCCGTTTCTTAGTCCATCGACCTAGGGGCACTTAGGAGCCCATCCCTAACGAGACTCGTTTCTTAATCCATCGACTCCGGGGCGCTTATGGAGTCCACCCTTGGTACAAGCCATATAAAGTAAAGTAGCATATCAGCGTTACCACCTCCTCCTCCGCCAGAGACTGGACGTGTTCATGCGATTACCAGAGAGGATGCGTAGTGAGCCGACGGATCCGTTTTCCGCGGTACGATTTCCATTTATGCATTTTTCGCTGATATATTGATTGATACTGGTAGCTTGCACTCTTTTATATCCCGTACCTTTATGCGGGAGATTGGTAGATTATCACCCAGGAGGTCGAGGTTGCCGTTAGATTTTGGCAACATGATACTACGGTAGATCTTCTAGTATTGGAGATGGTCGAGTTTGATATCATTCTTGGCATGGATTGGTTGTTAGTATATCATGCTACCGTTGATTGCCGACGAGGGTGGTCACCTTGCCTCGAACCAACCTCGTGGAGTTTCACCGCATCGACATCTCGATTATTTTGATCCAGCGCTGAGCACCGCCACGGTTTCCTATTATCTCGATTAGTAAGACAGAGTTCGTAGCTCTCGAGCGTTCGTGGTCCGTGAGTACCGGATGTATTTCGAGGAGCTACGGTTTGCCTCCCATAAGGCCGTGGAGTTCGCTATTGAGTCGATTTAAATCACAGACATCGAAAGCTCCGAATCATATGGCACAAAAGAGTTGAACGAGCTTTCAACTCCGAGCCTTTGCAGGGATTCATTCGCCTAGTGTTTCTCCATGGGGTTCTCCGGTATTATTCAGAAAAGACGACACTATGAGGTTATGTATTGACTACAGATGACCGTCAAAAATAAATATCCTTTACCACGGATCAAGGATTTGTTTGATCGACAGAGGTACATCGGTGTATTCTAAGATTGATCGCGATGGATATCATCGGTTGAGGGTCGAGACCGATATCCGTAAGATAGCTTTCCATACGAGATACGGTCATTATGAGTTTTTAGTAATGCCATTTGGGCTTACCAATGCTCCAGCGGTGTTTATAGACTTGATGAACCGCATTTTTCTGGAGTATCTGGATCAATTTGTTATCATTTTCATTGATGATAGATTGGTCTACTCGCATTCCGAGGAGGAGCATGCACAGCATCTTCGTATAGTCTTGGAGACTCTTAGACAACATCATTTGACGTGAAGTTCAAGTGTGCTATCCTCGCCGGTTTTTCGGGACATGTGGTCTCGGCGGAGGTATTTCAGAGATCCTCGAAGATCGAGGCCAGGAGCACCGGAAATCGTGTGAGATCCACATCGACTAGCGAGGATATTACAAGCGATTCGTCGAGGGTTTCTCACGTATTGCTATGTCGTTGACACGTCTTACCGGGAAAGGCGTGAAGTTTACGTGGTCCGAGGATTGCGAAACCAGTTTTCAGGAGCTGAGTGTAGAAGGATTTGTACTCTACACCGCGCGCCTCTTCGAGGGTTTGTTCTGATGCAGCACGGCTGAGTAGTCTCTTATGCTTCTCGTGAAGGAGCATGAGAAGAACTACCAGTTCATGACTTGGAGTTAGCCATCATCTCTCTGAAGCTTTGGCGGCATCATTTATACGGTATTACATTTGAGATTCTCACTGATCATAAGAGTCTCAAATATATTTTCACTCAGAAGGAGCTTAATCTCCGACAAAGGAGATGGATGGAGTTCCTGAAGGACTACGATTGTACCATTAGCTACCACCCGGGCAAAGCTAATGTGGTTGCAGATGCACTCAGCAGGAAGTCCAGAGGGATTTTAGCTTGCCACCGAGTTTCAGTTACAGACTTGATTCAGGGTTTCTTTGAGTTAGATCTTGAGGAGCAGGGACCGACAGAGCAGGGTATTCTGGTTACCATGGTTGCTGAGTCGTCGATCAGGATGAGGATCCGAGAGGCCCAGGCTGGTGATCAGCATTTGCAGTTCATTAGCAGTCAAATAGCTTCTGGGTAGCAGACCGAGTTTACATGAGACGAGGAGGGTATTATATACTTCCGAGACAGATTATGCCTACCTCAGTCTCATCCGGTCTTACAGGAGCTACTTCAGGAGGCTCATCATTCTCGATTTGCGATCATCCAGGCGGGACCTGTATGTATCGAGACTTGAGGCGTTCCTACTGGTGGAACGACATGAAGAAAGGCATCGCGGATTTCATAGCTAGATGTCTTGTTTGTCAGCAGGTGAAGGCTGAGCACCAGAGACCTGCAGGATTACTTCAGCGGATTCTTATTCCTGAGTGGAAGTGGGATCACATTACCATGGACTTTGTGGTGGGTTTGCCGAGAACACGATGAGGTCATGACGCAATTTGGGTAATCGTTGATCGATTAACCAAATTCGCGCACTTTTTAGCGATTCGAAGGACTGATCCCCTGGATCGATTGGCAGATCTGTATTGTCGGGAGATCATCAGACTACATGGTGTTCCGTTGAGTATCATTTCGGATAGAGATCCACCATCCACAGATAGATGGATAGTCAGAGCGGACCATTCAGACTTTAGAGGATCTGTTGAGGTCATGTGTTATGGATTTCGGAGGCAGTTGGGAGGACCATCTGCCATTGGTAGAGTTTGTCTATAACAATAGCTTTCATTCAGCTATCTAGATGGCACCGTTTGAGGCGTTATATGGTAGGCCTTGTCGGACACCCATCCTCTGGGATGAGGTTGGAGAGGCCCAGATGTTGGGACCACATAGAGCTCAGCAGGATGTAGAGTTGGTCCGTACTATCAGACGGAGGATGTCAGAGGCGCAGGACCGCCAGAAGAGTTACGCTGATCGGAGATGCAGACCACTAGAGTTCTCTATTGGCGACCATGTATTTCTGCGAGTTTCACCCACAAAAGGGGTGAAGAGATTTAGCCTCAGAGGTAAGCTAGCTCCGCAGTACATTGGTCCTTTCGAGATCTTGGAGAGGATCGGAGCGGTAGCTTACCGACTAGCACTACCACCGTCCTTGGTAGGCATGCATGATGTATTCCACGTATCTATGCTGAGGAGATACGTACCTGACCCGACACATGTGCTGGTAGATATCCCGGTTCCAGTTCAGCCTGACATTACTTATGAGGAGGTTCCGGTACAAATTCTCGACCGGAAAGAGCGTCAATTGCGGAACAAGACTATCAGGCTGGTTAAAGTCGGATGGCAGCATAATTTGGACGAGGAGGCTACTTGGGAGCTCAAGGATACTATCCGAGCTCGATATCCCCATCTTTTTACATGAGGTATGTGATTCAGTTTACCATTCAGCATTTATACTTTCTGTCTATTATTAGTACTTGCTGATGGTAGATAATGAAATTTGGGGATCAAATTTTTATTAGTGTGGGAGAATATAAAATACCGAAAATAGGCGAATATTAATAAGGAAATTTTCCAGAATTTTTGGAAAATTTTCAGGAATTTTTCGGAGCTTGTACGGACGAGTTAACGGGGATAAAAACGGGGTCGGGAAAAAGCTTGTTTAGGCTATCCATTTAAGTGAGGAAAAGATTTATTTATTTATTTCTTTTCCCTTTTTCTTATTTATGTTCTTTTCCACCCCATTACTGTGCGTGCCCGATTCTTCTTCTCCGCGTGCCCGACTCCTCCGATCCCTAACTGTCGGCCGCAGCGGTTTTCCTCCCTCCCTCGTGCTTAAGCGGAAAAGCCGACGCCTCATCTGCCCGATTGCTTCTGTTGATTCCCCATTTGTTCCTGCCCTAGCGTCGATCACCCGCAGTGCCCTCCCTTCCTCTGCCCTCATCACCTCCTCACCACCGAGATCCTTGAATCACCGCCGAGCCCTAGCTATCTAGCCGCACATCGCCAGCCGAGCCCTAGATCGGGGGAGATCAGGAACTCGCCGACGTTCCTCTTCGACGCCGAGCTTCTCTTCTTCCTCTCCTCCACTGTGTCTCTGCTGACCTTGGAGGCGCCATCTTTCCAGAGAGTTGTGCCCTAGCCACCACCACTGCACCCTCTGCCGCCTCTTAACAACGTCGTTTCTGTCCTAGCGCCGGCAACTGGCCCACTCTCACCTCCGACCACCAACATTTGATTCCTTGCTGTGCTGCCATCACCAGAAAAGAGGAGGTTAGGCAAGGATTTTTGGTTAACTTCAATAGCAATCTGGATGTAGGAAAAATTATGGTTAAGATGTCTAACTGGTTGGTATTATGGATTGGATTGTTTTGTTGATCAGTGAGTTTCCTTCTTGATCGTTTAGTGCAAGTGGATTTCCAGCCACTCACCTTGTTCCAACAGCAAACACACTCCTTGATTGTGGATCAATCACAGCTGTGAATTGAGGTAAGGGTAGGAATTTGTTACGTTTTGTAGTTAGATGTTTATGTGTTAAGGGAATTAGGTTCGGATTTAATCTAATGGGTGGATTGGGGATTTAGTTACTAACCCTAATTAACTATTAGATTTAAGAAGGTAAATTGAGGATATGTGATTAGGGTTTTACCCTAAATTAGTCCTAGGGATTTTATTTAGCTGTTCTTATGAAGTTAGCTAAATAAAATATTTGTATATTGTTTGGCGCAGGACTCTGATTCGAGACGGGCGTCTCGACTTTTGATTTGACCAAATTGGACTTTATGATTGGAGGCGGGTAATTTTGACTTTATGTCTTTAATATGCATAGTAGTGAATTTAACAAGTAGCAATAATTATGTTCTCTTATTTGTTTCGGTTACTCACTACCCGATACCCGTTACATGATTGATTGATTGCTTGTTTTGAATCTCATGTATTCCTTACCTACTTATACATGCTTATAGGGGTAGTGATATACCATGCTTCACCATGTTCAGGACCTAGGTTTTATACCTTCTGTGTATCTTTGATTTGATTCGTTGACCTATGGTGCACTTTTATATATATATGGATTAGCTCAGGATATTTTTCTGGTTAATTCCATGCACCATTTGCATGATTGCATGCTGTGTGATAGTCCGCTCCATTATTGTTGAGCACATCGCCAGTTACATGGATCTGCACACACCACCACTCATGGGTTAGTGGTCGATTCAGGCAGTGTGTGTTGCAGCAGGGACTTTGTTTGGCTTCGTTGGTCCGCTCATGGGTAGCGTGATGCAACGTATTAGCCAGCAGGGATTCCTCCCCGTCATCGTGTACTAGGAGTTGAGAGCATTGCGCTCCCCCATTTATGATTTGGGGTAGGAGGATAGGTGTACTCTGACAGCATCCTCAGGAGTAGTGACGACAGAGTGCACGGTTGTCACAGCCCTACCCACTCAGCCTTACTATTGTGTGTGAGATGATTGACTGGCGTCAGGGATGACCAGGACGCATCATTGGCCTCATATGCATGATGCATTTATTGCTTGTGTTTGTGCTTGCTGCATTTATATGCTGTATATTGTTTGGACGCCTATGTTTGACATGCATACAGGATTTCTATGTCACTTGGACTGTTTGTCCTTATACCTAGGTCATGGTTAGTACATTTTTTCTCCTGTTTACTTCAGTTGCATTTCATCCTTTTATATCAGGAGATTGTACGCATGATTAGTGCTAGATGTTATTTCCCTACTTTGCATATCAGTTGTACCTGCTGAGTGTTGGACTCACCCCGCCTCCATTGTTGTTATTTTTCAGGTTGATGCTGTTAGGAGAGAGTTCCAGTTGTTGGTCCCCTGCAGACCACGAGAATTTATTGACCTTTTAGTTTTTCTTCTTATTTGACTATGTTTAGAATTGGTTTATTTTGATACTTGAATAATGTATGGATTGTATTTGTCGATGGATTTTTATTCGATATGTTTTACTACATACCTGCCTGACGGCATAAGAGGTGAGTTTGTCGGATTTGTGTTTTATGAGTGTAGTGGAGTAGGAAAAATCGAATTTGAGCTTTATGGGTGTAGTGTAGTAGGGTTATTTTCGAGTCATCTTATTACTGCTCTGTTTGTCTACTATTAAACTGCTTGGGTGATTGTTTATTTACTGTTATTATTCTAGCCGCATGTGGCTGAGGTATATGGATATGTAGAAAGTTTTAGATTGTCCGCCATACAGGGGAGATGCTGCCGAAATTTCTTCGGACAGGGACTCCTCCGGGGCGTGACAGGTTAATTTTTGTTATATAGGTAATTCACCTCTCTCTTACCGGCACCACTGCGGCAACAAGTGGTATCAGAGCCCAACCACTTTAGAAAGACTAATCGTCGACTAAAGTACAAAGACAATGCCCAAACCAAGCATTTATCTGCTGAAGTTCAAGGGAAACTTCTCGTAATGGAAACGTCGGATAGAGGTATTTTTTAAAATGGATTTTAAAATTCTCGTAATTATGAAATATAGTTTTGTAACCCCCACGGACCAACAAGGAGCTGAGAAAGAGGAGCATTCATGGACAAAGAAAGAACAAGCGGACTTCATAGCTAACGGACAAGCCGAATTCCATCTGCTGAGTGTGATACCTTTGCGGGAAGTCAGTAGAATTGGTGCCTATGAATCAACAAAGGGTCTTTGAGAGAAGTTCCTGGAGCAACACGAAGGAACATTTGAAGCAAACCTCACGAGACGAGACCTACTCTGAAACCAAATCAGCAACCTCTAGATGGTACAAGGAAAATCGGTTGCTCATGTACATGGAAGAATCAAGGAGCTAATCACCGGATTAATGAACCTCGGAGAAATGGAAACTAATCGGGGCACGCAAAGGTTTTCTTTAAATGTGTTCCCAAGAACACCGAAATGAACATCTATATTAGACTCCTACTATATCTCCAAAGATCTCGAGATAAGTACATTAGAAAATCTATTTTCCACTTTTGAATTGCATGAGTTTCGGTATGTAGGACAAAGAAAGGGACCAAGTCAGAACCTAGCATTGTAAGCCCAGAAGGATGGACCAGATTCAGACTCTAAAGCATCTATCGACGTGGATGAAGTAGCATTATTGTTAGCTAGAGCCCTAGAGCCAATCATTTGATGATTGCATTTTGGACTTGTTGTATCATATTCTAAATAAATAAAGGCATTTAGTTTTTGGTTATTATACTTACTTGTATTGGTGCCAAATAAACTAAGTATAATAACGTCCTTGAGTAGAAGGTTCTTACCTATATCAATCGATTGGTTGAATCGATAGTGAGATGATATAGGGAAAACTACTCTTAATCATTCCTAGTCGAGTAATAACATTCAGGGACAATGTTAATGCAATAAGACTAGCATGTAGGTCAACTCGATGACTTGATCTCACAAGTCATGGATATAGAGATATCAAGTTGACACATGGGTATGCATTAGAGAATGTATACTGAATGACCCGCCATGAGAAAGTATCATGGATCGTTATATGAATGTCATATACTTTCTCATGTGGCTATTAGTATGACTACTAGCCCTTAGACCTGAAGTCACCATGGTTCCCTACATAAGGAGTTATGTACTTTGGTTTCGTCAAACGTCACCCGTAACTAGGTGGACTATAAAGGCGATTACTGGGTATGTAACAAATCATGCGGAGGGATGTGAGTGATGTAGATGGGATCTATCCCTCCTATATGACGGGAGAGACATCAGTATTCTTGATAGAGTGAGATCACGAAGTGCATGGCCATGCCCAAATGAGTCAATATAGGATATTGAGCTCATTTGATTTAGTGAGTCTACTTGGAGTTCAAGATTTAGATTGATTAGAGGATGACACGGTCTATTCCTCACATTGATCAATCTAGATGTCTAGGATAGAAGGACAATTGTCATATATTGTGAGGAGTCACAATTAGTAGTCACAAGGTGATGTTGGATCTCAACATTTCTTGTAACTTGGGTAGCAATGATGTATTGCTAGATGCCGCTCATTGCTTATGTTTCTAAAGGAGTTTAGAAACATTACAAACGTTACAAGAACCTATTAGGTCACACACAAAGAACAAGTGGATGGAGATTGGGTTCATATGATGAACCAATTGGATTAGGTTCATATGATGCACCAAAGATTGGATTCAAATTAGACTTATTGAGTTAGACTCAATTAGATTCAATTGTTGAATGAGTCTAATTTGAATTTGATTCATTGAGTCAATTTATATTAATGAATTGAGATTCATTAAATTAAAATTGACTTGAATCAAAGGTTGGATTTAACTCAACAAGGAAGATAATTGGTCAATTTTGACTTGACTAAATGGAAGTTGAAACATCAAGTTTGACTTGATGTATTGCCACATCATGAAGGTTGACTCATCCTACATGGCATGACTAACCTTGCCACATCATTTCCACCTCATAATGGTGTGCCACCTCATGGAGGTTACACATCTTATACCACTTAATGTGGCCGACCACATTAAATAAGGAGGTTACATTGTGTGGCCGGCCACACTAATGTGAGGAGGGGTTTTCATTTGGTGGCATTCATGTGTGGTAATTGCTTCATCTTCTTCCTTAGGTTCTTTCTTCTCTTGGCTACTATTGCCGTGGGTGTTCAAGCAAGAGGAAGGTGAGTGAGTTGAGTTCCAAGTGAAAAGGGTGAAGTGAAGGTCACAAAGGAGGGTACCTAGAGGAGTATGTGAGATTCCTTTTACTTTCTCTCCTTTTCTCCTTTTAAATCCTTCCCGAGAGCCCTAGAAAGTGCTAGCACACTTGTGGTGCTCTTCTTCTCCATCCTTGAGTGTTAGAGTACACTTCTTGTTCGTGTGGATATCACTAGAAAGTTGTCTATGTTGACAACTTCGAGATCCGGCGTACCTTGGACTTGCGGGATTTGCAAGGGCACGCTTCAAAGGTATAAAGTGTTTTTCCCTTTGTAGATCTACTGTAGATCAAAGTTTAAAACTCGTACTCGTATTTTTGAAAGTTTTTCTTCGCACGAGATTCAGTGGCATGGGTGATTCGGGGTTTCCGCGACGCGCCACGTGCGAAGACTTGTACGAGTTTAATTAGTATTTTTATGAAAAATATGCATACTGTAATATTCTGTGAATTTCCTAATTTCTATGATTTTATGGGTATTTTTCTCGTAGAAGCGAAGCACAAGTGTTTTTACACTTGTAGGCTTCGACTACCGAGAAGAATTTTCCGAAACGGCAATGTTTCGACCCAAATCGTTTTGGGACAGCGGACTTAGGCATTATAGGATCGCTTAGGAGCAACTTGCGATGGTTAGATCGTGGGTAGGTGTACTGCCCCTAACCCCGCAAGGGGATTTGCTCCGCGATTGCGCCCGAAATCGCTAATCGAGACCACAGGGAAAATTTACTCATAAAATCTGTAAAACTATGAAAAATTACAGAAAAATTATGAAAAATATATAATTTTGAATTATATATTATTTTTGTGATAGTCATGGCCCAAAGACCCAATTCGATTAGACAATTGTGTTGTAATTCATAATACGGCCTGCGTGTCGTTATGTGATGTGCGTGCTTGTATTTTTATTTTTTTATTTTATTTTCGCGACCTGCGCGTTGTGCCTTTCTCTTATATTCTGGTTGTAAATTAGATTTAGACTCAAATGTAACTCAAGTTTCAAAATTGTAATGTACAAAATTGGAGCTGTGGAAGGTCCACTCGAGACGGAGTTACGAGGAGGGCGCGAGCAACACAAGATGGTCAAACGAAGAATCTTGAGAAGCTGTTGACCTTAGGTTGACCATCCGATCTTCTCATTGGCTTGAGAAGATCGTAGTAGGGCCATGACATAATCACAAAAATATTTGATTAATTATTTAGTTAATTGTTTTGTGTGTATGTGATGCATGCTAGTTAATTAAGTAATTAATTAGTGCCTTACGATTAGATTAGATCTAAGTCGTGCACATAATGCACCCTTCGATTAGATTAGATCTATCGAGTATATGATACGCATCATCGTTTTAGATTAGATCTAAATCACGTTAACTCGTAATGCCTACCATGCCGTGATACCTACCACTACCTCGATCGCATGTTGTTGTTGAATCTGCCAAAGCAGAGCAACACATACTATCTTGGTAGGGTACGGAGGGACAATCTTGGTCCCGCCTATCAACGCATGGGTGAGTACAACTCAATTAGATTGAGTATTCCTAGTTAACTCGGTTGGATCGAGTAAAACTATAGGCATTCTTCCAACAGTTGGAAAGATAGGTCAAAATCACATATATATTAACTCTCGGGCGTATTAGCCAAAGCTAACTCGAGTTTTAATATAAATGCGGATATTGATCCTATAAACAAGAGTTGCATAGAGATGTAATTGGTAATCATTACCTACCGATCATACTAAGTCTTGGGCGTATTAGCCAAAGCTAACTCAAGGGTTAGTATGATGTGGATCTTGTCCCACATGAATTATAGAATTCAGTGGGAGCATCATTTAGTTAAAGGCCTATTAAATGATTAAGAATATGATACTTATTTCTACATTTATTTCTATTGTAGAATTGTCATGACATCAAACATGAACATCTTCTCTCTGCGTTCTGTCCTTAAGAAGGACAAGCTCAACGGAGCAAATTTCCTGGACTGGTATAAGAATCTGATAATAGTTCTCACTAGGAACGTAAACTGTACGTTCTGGAGCAGCCCATTCCGGAGGCTCCTCCTGCCACTGCCACGCGAGTAGACCGAGATGCTTACAAGAAGCATCAAGATGACGCATTAGATGTGTCCTGTCTTATGCTCGTGACCATGAACTCTGAGCTTCAGAAGCAACATGAGTTGATGGGCGCTTACGATATGGTTGAACATCTTTGTCACCTATATCAAGGACAAGCAAGGCACTGGAAGAGGAACTCCAAAGAATACCTGGAAGATCTTAAGAAAAAGAGAAATAAGATTTCTACTTCGGATATACATGTTATAGAAGTCAACCTCTCTATTTCTTCATCGTGGGTATTAGATACTGGATGTGCTTCGCACATTTGTACTAATGTACAAGCGCTGAGGAATAGCAGGGCATTGACGAAGGGTGAGATAGACCTACGAGTAGGCAATAGAGCACGGGTTGCTGCTATTGCTGTAGGAACTTACCATCTATCTCTTTCCTCTGGGCTTGTACTAGAATTAGATGATTGTTGTTATGTGCCTGCCTTGACTAAGAACATAATTTCAGTTTCTTGTTTGGACAAGAAAGGATTTT
Source organism: Zingiber officinale (assembly GCF_018446385.1). NCBI lineage: Eukaryota > Viridiplantae > Streptophyta > Magnoliopsida > Zingiberales > Zingiberaceae > Zingiber > Zingiber officinale. The sequence continues at coordinate 75,747,481 of NC_055998.1, forward strand.
CGTTTATAATAAAGAACAAATGTTGTTCCGTCTATTTAAACGATATGTTCTATTGTAGTGCACCTCTGATAAACGAACTCTATATTCTAGACCTTGAGAGCCCTATCTATAACATAAATACCAAGAGGTTCAAGTCAAATGACATGAACCAGACCTACCTCTGGCACTGTCTCTTAGGTTATATAAATGACAAGCGCTTATCCCAGCTCCATAAGGATGGTTTGCTGGACTCATTTGATTTAGAATCATATGAGATATGCGAGTCATGCCTACGAGGCAAGATGACCAAGACTCCCTTTAGTGGGCACAGCGAAAGAGCGACTGATTTGTTAGGACTCATACATAGTGATGTATGTGGCCCTTTCAATGTCGCTACTAGAGGCGGTTATAGGTACTTCATCACATTTACTTATGACTTCAGTAGATATGGTTATGTGTACTTGATGACACATAAGTCTGAATCCTTTGAAAAGTTCAAAGAATTCAAGAATGAAGTATAGAACCAGCTTGGCAAGAGTATTAAGATACTTCGATCCGATCGAGGTGGAGAATACCTTAGCCATGAGTTTCGTGACTACCTAGCTGAGTGTGGGATTCTATCCCAACTCACTCCTCCTGGAACACCACAGTGGAATGGTGTATCCGAAAGGAGGAATCGTACCCTATTAGATATGGTGCGATCGATGATGAGTCACACAGATCTTCCGACATACCTTTGGGGTTATGCTCTAGACACGGCAGCTTTTATACTCAACCGAGTTCCATCCAAGGCCGTGATAAAGACACCATATAGGATATGGACTGGGAGAGATGCCCAGGTGTCTTTCATGAGGATTTGGGGTTGTGAGGCTTACGTTAGACGTCAAGTCTCAGACAAATTAGGACCGAAATTCGACAAGTGCTATTTTATTGGATATCCCAAGGAAACTAAGAGATATTACTTCTACATTCCCAGTCAGCACAAGGTAGTTGTGGCAAAGACTGGGGTCTTTCTAGAAAGGGACTTTGTTTCTAGAAAGACTAGTGGGAGCGCGTTTGATCTTGAAGAAGTTCAAGATCCGAACAATAGCACTGATGCCTCGATGGAAATTGAACTGGAACCACAAAGTGTTGTGGATGATGTTGTTCCACAAAGAGTTGAGGAACAACAACCAGTTCAAGTAGACATACCTCTTCGCAGGTCTGATAGGTTACGTCGTCAGCCTGAGAGATACTCATTTCTCTTGTCTGATCATGATGACGTTATGCTCATAGAGGATGAGCCTATCACCTATCAGGAAGCTGTGATGAGACCAGATTCCGAGAAATGGCTAGAGGCCATGAGATCCGAAATGGAATCCATATACACCAACCAAGTATGGACTTTGGTTGCTCCACCTGAAGGGGTAAAACCCATTGGGTGTAAGTGGGTCTTTAAGAGAAAGACTGACATGGATGGACTTATCTATAAGGGTCGCTTGGTAGCTAAAGGTTTCAAGCAGATTTATGGTATTGACTATGATGAAACCTTTTCTCCAGTAGCGATGTTTAAGTCCATTCAGATCATGCTTGCTATTGCAGCTTACCACGATTATGAGATCTGGCAGATGGACGTCAAAACTGCGTTTCTGAATGGAAACCTACTCGAGGATATGTACATGACACAAACTGAGGGTTTTGTAGATCCACAGCATACTAGCAGAGTATGCAAGCTGCATAGGTCTATATATGGACTAAAGCAAGCTTCTCGGAGCTGGAATCTTCGATTCGATGATGCAATCAAACAGTTTGGTTTCATCAAGAATGAAGATGAACCTTGTGTCTACAAGAAGGTTGTAGGGGACACAGTTGTCTTCCTCATATTGTATGTGAATGACATACTGCTCATTGGGAAGGACATCCCTATACTTCAGTCTGTCAAGACCTGGCTAGGGAGTTGCTTCTCAATGAAGGACTTAGGTGAGGCATCCCGCATTCTAGGGATACAGATCTATAGAGATAGATCTAAGAGATTGCTTGGCCTAAGTCAAAGTACATACATTGACAAGGTACTCCTTCGGTTTGCCATGCAAAACTCCAAGAAGGGATTTCTGCCGATGTCACATAGTGTGAGTCTTTCGAAGACTCAAGGTCCCTCTTCTAGAGAGGAGAGAGACCGCATGGATCAAATCCCTTATGCCTCAGCCATAGGATCGATCATGTACGCCATGCTATGTACTCGACCTGATGTCTCGTATGCTTTGAGCATGACGAGCAGATACCAGTCAGATCTAGGTGAAAGTCACTGGATAGCGGTCAAGAATATTCTTAAGTACTTAAGAAGGACTAAAGAATATTTTTGATATATGGAGGCAATGATGAGCTAACTGTAAAGGGTTACATTGATGCTAGCTTCCAGACCGACCAGGATGACTATAGATCGCAGTCGGGGTTCGTGTTTTGCATTAATGGTGGTGCTGTGAGCTGGAAAAGTTCGAAGCAGGACACAGTAGCTAATTCTACGACAGAGGCCGAGTATATTGCTGCATCAGAGGCAGCAAAGGAGGCAGTTTGGATAGCAATGATGTATTGCTAGATGCCGCTCATTGCTTATGTTTCTAAAGGAGTTTAGAAACATTGCCAACGTTACAAGAACCTATTGGGTCACACACAAAAAACAAGTGGATGGAGATTGGGTTCATATGATGAACCAATTGGATTAGGTTCATATGATGCACCAAAGATTGGATTCAAATTAGACTTATTGAGTTAGACTCAATTAGATTCAATTGTTGAATGAGTCTAATTTGAATTTGATTCATTGAGTCAATTTATATTAATGAATTGAGATTCATTAAATTAAAATTGACTTGAATCAAAGGTTGGATTTAACTCAACAAGGAAGATAATTGGTCAATTTTGACTTGACTAAATGGAAGTTGAAACATCAAGTTTGACTTGATGTATTGCCACATCATGAAGGTTGACTCATCCTACATGGCATGACTAACCTTGCCACATCATTTCCACCTCATAATGGTGTGCCACCTCATGGAGGTTACACATCTTATACCACTTAATGTGGCCGGCCACATTAAATAGGGAGGTTACATTGTGTGGCCGGCCACACTAATGTGAGGAGGGGTTTTCATTTGGTGGCATTCATGTGTGGTAATTGTTTCATCTTCTTCCTTGGGTTCTTCCTTCTCTTGTCTACTGTTGCCGTGGGTGTTCAAGCAAGAGGAAGGTGAGTGAGTTGAGTTCCAAGTGAAAATATTGAAGTGAAGGTCACAAAGGAGGGTACCTAGAGGAGTATGTGAGATTCCTTTTACTTTCTCTCCTTTTCTCCTTTTAAATCCTACCCGAGAGCCCTAGAAAGTGCTAGCACACTTGTGGTGCTCTTCTTCTCCATCCTTGAGTGTTAGAGACACTTCTTGTTCGTGTGGATATCACTAGAAAGTTGTCTACGTTGACAACTTCGAGATCCGGCGTACCTTGGACTTGCGGGATTTGCAAGGGCACGCTTCAAAGGTATAAAGTGTTTTTCCCTTTGTCGATCTACTGTAGATCAAAGTTTAAAACTCGTACTCGTATTTTTGAAAGTTTTTCTTCGCACGAGATCCAGTGGCATGGGTGATTCGGGGTTTCCGCGATGCGAAAAGCGATTTTCGCGGCCCGAAAAACCCAACAATTATTGGTAAGGAAATTTAATAGATTTATTAAATCTAATAAATTCAAGTCGTAAATGAAAAAGAACTTTCGGAGCAAAAGAAAGATTCGATGCTATAATTTCCAAGAAAAAGGGCACATCAAGGATGACTGCTCCAAACTAAAAAAAAAGAAAGAGAAAGACAAGGGCAAAAGACCAACAAGATATAAGCTCAAGAATTTAAAGGCAACATGGGATGAATCTTCATCCTCCGAGTATAAGATCGAGGCCTACGTTGGACTAGTCCTACTGGTCGACCACCAAGAAGAAGATGAAAGCAGTTCAGAGATGAGCATTGATGAAGGGGGAGGATTTTTAGAAGAAAGCTGCGATGAAGGGGGTGCATCAGAACACGAGATAAGTAAGGTACGTACCTTACCTCCTATAAAGTCATTTCAATTTATTAAGGTACTCTCCAAAAATTTAGTAAAACTAGAAAGAGAAAATGCTAAGATAAAACTAACCTTAGCTAATTCATGCCTCATAATAATGTATGATAATTTAAGAATAGAAAATGATAAATTGAAAGCACAAATAGAAAAACTAGAAAATTACTATGTATGTTTCAATTCGAATAGTTGTCGAAAATCAAAATTTAGAGATTATGGTAGAATCAACTGGTACTTTAGAAATCACCTGGGATAGATAAGGAAAATCTTTAGAAGTTATGTACCTCCAAAATTTATAATAAATCCAATAGGTAGGAACCTATATTAGGTTTCAAAATTCTTTTTAGATTAAATTTTATTTTTTTAATAGAAATTGTCTCAAATAGAAAAATATTTTTTTCTATTTATACTTCGAATTAAAATTTTTTTCTATATTATCCGATGATTTAATCTACAAATAGAATTTTTTTTTTTTAAAAATTAATGTTAGTCATTTTTATTAACAAAAAGCATACTTTGAAATTTAAAATTATTTTACATACTTGAAAATATTATTTTTCTGTGATAAAATATAAGATTATCTATTAAAAGGAAAATATTTGAAATTTTTTTTCCATTAAGTTATTTTCTAATGAAAATGGTATATTGAAAATTAACAATAATTTCAGGTTTATTTTTAAAAAATTTTATTCTGCTTGGATGAAACATAATATTCTCTGTCTTTTCAAAAAAATTTAAAAATATTTCGAATATTATATGAATTATTACAAATTACTTTGTGAAAACCATATTTTTAAATTAAAAAAAATGAAGTAAATAGAAATTTGAAAACTTAACCTATGTGTTTTCCACATCTTAGAAAACTAGTATCATAATTATTTCTGAAAAATATCAGCTTACTGAAAATTCTTGTTATGTACCCCTAGAAATAGGTTTATGTTATTTTTTCTTTTTTGATGTGATCAAAGGGGAAGAAATAGGTACAAGTTAAAGTGGAGTAAGGAACATTCTTTTGTTTTTATGAAGTTTGTAGTTTTTTAACTCGCTTAATTCTCATAATTTTTATCTTTGTATTTACTTTTACAATTAACTTATTTAATTCATTGCTTTATTATATTATTGTATTTTTAACCCTAACTTGAACTTGGATTGATGCACATCAATAAGGAGGAGATTGTTAGTACCCCGAGATAGTTTTGATGTGGTCAACTAATTCAGTTAGGTCCTGTTGTGTTTGATCCTTATGTCTAAGTGTGCAGGGGCTTAGGAACACAAGAAATTGAGTGGAAAACGCAACTAGCGAGAAGGATGGCATGGGAAGGGAGTTGACGAGCTCGGTGCATCCGAAGGGTGAGATGCTATGAAAGAGTACACCGACAGACGAGAATGACGGACTAGGTGGTTCGAGGGACAAGAAGTCGGGGAGGAAAGATGCTTGAGGAGAAGGCCGGAGTTGGGTTCGAATGAGCTCAACTCCGGATAGCCGAAGAATCACCCACGCAAAAAGATCAGCAAAGGAGTTGATCTGCCTTATGAAAGGTGCCTTTGATAAATAGTACGAAGGCGTCTTCCAGCCTTGAATGGCGCATTCCGATAGCCATTAGCCGTGGATTGAGTTTTATCCGCAGCAAATAAAACTTATTCTATGGAAGGTGCTTTGGGCCTCATTCGATGCACCTTCAAGCTACAGATAGAGTTTTCTAAGGTATATAAAAAGACCCCTGAACCTAGGAAATAAACAAAAACTCTTGTATTCATTTCCTAGTAATTTTCTGAGCATTCAACGAGTCTAAGAGACTTCTCCGCCTTCAAAGAAGGAGATTTTTAGTGCTTTCTTTTACCTTAGATTAAGAAACACGTAGGTTGTAACCAAGTAATTTCTTTGCCTCTCATAATTTTTATCCTTGTATTTATTTTTGCAATTAACTTGTTTAATTCATTACTTTACTATATTATTACATTTTTAACCTTAACTTGAACTTGGGTTTATGCATATCAAAAACAAGGAGGTTGTTAGTACCTCGGGGTAGTTTTGATGTAGTTAACTAAGTTCAGTTAGGTCCTGCTGTGTTTGATCCTTGTGTCTATGTGTGCAGGAGCTTAGGAATACAAGAAGTTGAGTAGAAGACACGACTTGCGAGAAGGATGACACGAGAAGGGAGTCAACGGGATCGATGCATCCGAAGGATGAGATGTTGTAGAAGAGTACACCAGAGAACGAGAAGCTGAGGAGGAAGGCTGCTCGGGAAATGGTCGAAGTTGGGTTCGAGTAAGCACAACTCTGGTTAGCCGAAGAATCACCTACGCGAAGAGATCAGTGTTGAGCTGAGTTGCCCCATGGAAGGCGCCTTCCATGGCTGGAAGGCACCTTCGATGAACAGTACGAAGGCGCCTTCTAGCCTTTGAAGGTGCCTTTCGATAGTCGTTAGTCGTGGATAGAGTTTTATCCACAGCAGATAAAACTTATCTGATAGAAGGCGCCTTGGACCTCATTGGTGATGGTTGCTACTCGAAAAACCTAGAGGTTCCACTGTACAAAAATTTTGTACAAAGGTCTGAACCTTTTCCTAGCTACCATGTGTTCTTTTAAATTAAATTTTGGATCGCCTGCGGAACTTAACACGTTTGATCCAAAACTTAATCTATTTGTTCTTTTAGGTTTTGACTTGGATCTCCTGCGGAACTTAACACATTTGATCCAAATCACCTAAGTTATTAATTCCATTAAATATTAATTTCCAAAATTGGTTCCCAGTACTGACGTGGTGAGGCACATGGCCTTCTTGGATATGGGAGCAACCACCACCGACTAGACATGTGATATCTCGGAAAATTTAAATAAATAGGGTTATTTCAGAAATAGCCTTATAATATTTTTCCGGAATTTTTAGAAATTTTCTGTGAATTTTTCGGAGCTCGTACGACGAGTTTTGAGGGGATCAATTCCGGGTACAGATAAGGCCTATTTGGGATACCCATTTAAGTGAGGAAATGTTTTTAATTATAAATCATTTTATTTTCCTTAAATTCCCTTCCCAAGCGCCGTTTCCTCCAAAACCCGACGTCGATCACCCGAGCCTTCCTCTCCTTCCTTCCCCGATCTCCCTTCCTCCTTTGTGCTCTCTCTCACGGATGAGCGATGCCACGGGATTAGGGTTTCCAGCTCCGGCGATCTTTCCCCGCCGGCATCGGCATCTATTGATCTTCGATCCAGCCGCAGACCTTCTCTCTCGTGGACGATCCGACGACCCCTCGGTGGCTAGGGCACGGCGAGGAGCCAGATCTTGCATCCTCTTCAACCGGTAGACCTCCCCTTTCCCTTCTCTGGTCTCCTTCATCTTGGTTCTTTCTGCCCCTGCTCGGTTGTGTCTGTCGATCCTTCCTTCCCTGATCCGACGCTACTGGAATCGAGCCAGATCCGATCGCCAGCTTGAAGATGCCCTAGGGTTTTGAGGGTAAGCAACTGATTCCTTCTTTTCCTTCTCTGGTTGCCGATCTTAGAGGTTAGGGCTTGTTTCTGGTTTGATCCTTGCTGGAATTGTAATATCTTCTTTCAGTTTTGAACTAGGAAGGAGAGATCGGATCCAATTACTTGCTGTAACCCACAGATCAGTTCTGGGATGTTTCCTTCTTTGCTGTGATTGAGGTTTCGGTTGAATTGGGGAAGAACTCTAGCAGAGGTTACTGTGGGTTTTCTGATTCAGCAAGGTGAGGATCTGTTTTGGTTCTTGCTGTGGTGTCTTTGGTGTCGGCAGGCACCTCATCCAGCCAGCTCAGTTTGGTTCGACAGTCACCCATACCTCAGTGTTCTTTGTTACAGCACCTTGTTCAGCTGGGAATTGAGGTATATGTAGGGACTTTGGTACATGTGTAGTTTTGATTTAGGGTTAGGTTTGAAATGAATTTTGGTTGGAACATGTTATAGATCATGTTTTGAATTTGGATACTTGTTAGATTATGTGTTAGATGATTAGGTATGATCTTGATACCTATTGATAATTTATTCATCATTAGGTTGTGTAGATTAATTAGGTTATATGGGTTTAGGGTTTATCCCTAAATTTATATTTAGGATTTATTTAGCTATTTGTTTGTATTCTAGCTAAATAAAATAAATGTATTTGTTTACACAGGACTCTGATTCGAGACTGGCGTCTCGACTTTGGATCGCTTGATTGTACCTTCTATTTGAGGCGGGTACCCTCTGACTTATCTTTTGATAATGTCTTATGATATGTGTAGCTTATATATACTTACTAGTGGTAGATAGTAGATTATTCTCTCTCTTGGTCTTAGCTAGTTGATACCTATCACATGCTTCATCTGCTAGTTGCTTTACTTCAGGATTGGATATTTTTATCTCTTGCCAGGAGTAGACCTGTCCAAGAAATGCATCTCTATAGTGCTCTACTCGAAAATAAAAACCAATCACCACCTATATAAGTATTCAGCCTCTGGATGTCACAACCACGCAGTTAATAAAATAAGCAATCAGCCTCTGGCTGTCACAACCACGCAGTTAATAAAATAAACAACATAGTAATACTCTGACTCGAAATCAACCCTACTCAACTACACTCGTAAAGCCCAAATCCGATTTTTCTTACCTCTTCGCCGTCCAGCAGGCATGTAGTAGTATAAAATCGAAAACAAATCCATCAACGAGACAACTTATATAATATCTAAGTAATCAACATCCAAATCCAAATATAGTCAAGTGAGAATAAAAATAATACAAACGATAGCAAATAGTCGGAAGTCTCTCACGACTACGTGCGTGAGGACTAGCGGAACTCCCTCCCATCGCATCAACTTGAAAATATCAACGAGGCGGGTGAGTCCAACACTCCACATGGTTGATATACAAAGTAAAGAAACAACACCTAGCACTAATCATGCGTAGTCCTCGATAAGAAGATAAGAATGCATGAAATAAGCAGGGAGAAACTGAGTCAGTCCGAGTATAAGGTAAGCGACGGGGATAAAAAACTCTGCATGTCAAACATAGGTATCAAACAATAGATATAAATCGACGTAACACAAACACAAGCAATAAATGCATCATGCATATGATGCCAATGATGCGTCCCCGACGGCAGTCAACCATCTCACACAAAAGTGAGGCCGTGGGTGGGTAGGCATGTGGACAACTGCACTGTCATCACTCACTCCACGATGGAGTGACGAGTGCGGGATCGAGTACACCTATCCTCTACCCCAAATCATAGATGGGGGCGAGCTCTCAACTCCTCAGACTCACACGGGAGGAATCCTCGGATAACCTGTCACACTACCCATGAGCGCGGACCAGCGGTGCCTACAGTAGTCCTCTCTGCAACATACTCACTCAATCGACCACTAACCCATGGGTGGTGTGTGCGAATCCATGTAATCGCGGCGTAGCTGGACTATCGGACAACATGCAATCATGCAAATGGTGCATGACACTAACCACATATCAAATCCAATATATATAAAAATACATCAAAGGTCGAATCCAAAACAATCCAAAGGTATGAAGGTATAAAACTTAGGTCCAACATGGTCAAGCATGGCATATCACTACCTAAGCATGTATAAACAGTAAAATATACGAGATACAAAACCAATCAATCAATCACATGTAAAATTTGGGTAGTGATTAGCAATAAGAAACACAATTAATACAACGTGTTAATTTAATTACATATCACAAATTCAAATTACCGCCTCAATAGGAAAAGTCCAATCAATCTCGCGTCAGAGAGCACTAGTCTCCTCGCACTATGATCAAACATAATGTCTAGTTTAGCTATTTCTATAATACCACAATTAGCACCAAACTCTAATCCAATTAAAGAAATTTAAATGGATCCAACTAATCCTTCAACAAAATTAATGAACCTAATTAAATAAAATCAGGGTCCACAGGAGTTCCTTAACCTAATCATAACATGAGATTAAAAATCTAAAGCTAATCCAATCTACCAATCTCCAACATAAACCTAATCAATATACGAGCTCAAAACCCTAAACCTCAAATTTTTGCCTCGCGGTCTTGCACTCACAAGAACTTCAGAGACCAGATCATGACAGTATGAACCAAGTAACATAGTTATCAACCAACAAATTAGACGGGATCCAAAAAATCCAAATACCCCTTTTGCCTTACCTAACTCACTACACCAGACCAAAATGAGGTAAATAGGGTCGACGAAATCAGAGAATGCATGTAAATCATCACTATAATCTCAATACCAACCATACTTACCAACCTTAAATAAACACAACTCGGTATTGTCTTGGCACTACCACAGACACAAGAACTCGTCACTTTGCTGCGCTCTCGATACTAAACCCAACAGATGCATGCCGCAAGAGACCCAAAACCGGATACACTATCCACGATCAAAAGCAATTCAAACCAAGAATCCAACAAGGGTAGGCTCACCACCTCACTTTTGTTCGGATCAAGCCAAAGAAGAAAACCTAGCTGGCAGAAAACGGCGAGGCTAGGGCTCGGCGCCGGCTAGATGTGTGGAGGTAAAGAAAAGGGATCGCAAGTGAGGAGGAGATGCCGAGGAAGTAGTTTGCGAGCAGCCCGTCACGACACCGTGTGACTAACACGAAGGGAGGGAGGTCAGTTATGCGAGATGTCGAACCTTGGCGCTAGCTGACACCGGGTGTTGTGGCCGACTTCTTCCCTTGGTCACGGATTAGGCACGAGGGAGGGAGAGGAAAAGCCATGCGGGTCATGGAAACTCCACGGTTAGGGCTCGAGATTGGCCGAGATGCACAGCGGCGGCGAGCAAGGACTCGCGAGGAGAGAATGGAAAGAAAAAAAGAAAGGCAAAATAAATAAAGAAAAGGAATTAAAAATTCTTTTCCTCATTTAAATGGGGTGCTTTAGAACTTTAACGTTTTTATCCACCGCCAACCTCGCCCAGAGCCAGAAAAATTCAAAATGTCGGAAAATTCCCTTATTCATATTCGCTTTTTTTAGGTATTTTACATTCTCCCCTACTTATAAAAATTTGGTCCCCAAATTTCGTTATTTACTATCGCAAGTACTACGATGGATATAGAAAGTATGAATGTTGAACGGTATACTAAATCACATATCTCAAGTAAAAGTGGGGATATCGAACTCGGATCGTATCCTCGGGCTCCCAAGTAGCCTCCTGTTGATACCATGATGCTCTTCAGTAGGATAGTTTTGTTCCCGTTCTTTCAGAATCCATACGGAACCTCCTCTTAGGTGACGTCGGTGAACCGTCTATCAACACATGTATCAGGCGGTATCTCAAATCGTGGTCGTGAACGCCTCTCAAGGGGCCCGATAGTAATAGTAAGCTCTTGCCAATCCTTTCGAGATGGAAAGGTCCGGAGTGAAGCTAGCTTACCTCTAAGGCCAATCTCTTCACCCCTTTATCGTGGGTGAAACTCATAAAATGCACAGTATGGCTAGAACTCTAAGGGTCTCCGGAATACAGCCTTATGCCTCTCGACTCCTCATCCAATCGATAATATGGACCACTTTGCCACATTGAGCTCTATGAGGTCTCAACAGCAATCGGGTCTCTGGTTCTCGTCGATCGGCAACTATGGTAACAAAATACCACCCTCATACATCCACATGTTCCTCAATGTCTAACGAAATCCCGAATCAAATCAAGGACAACAACGGTGTGGCAAGCTAAAGTCCCTCGACCTCTAGCTAAGTGCATCGCACATTAGCTTTTTCGGTGATAGCTAATGGTACAATCATAATCCTTCGGAACTCCATCTATGTCTCGAAGATTAAGTTCCTTCGTGAAACACAGATATTTGAGACTCAGATAGTCAAGGAGAATCTCAATAATATCATCGTACTACCGCCAAATCTGTGGAAAATATGCAACTCTCGGATCATAGAGGTATTTTCTTCTCGAGGCTCCCTCAACTATCGAGCGCATAAGCACGCCTCTCTGTGCTACCTCGAGCTGACCACCATACCTCGAGAAGCGGTGTGAGGACAAATTAGTCCTCTTACGGTAAAACCAAAATCAAAGCCGACACTAGTCTCCTCAGCTCCTGAGAAGGTCTTGAAATCCTCAGTCCAAGTAAACTTCACGCCTTTCATGGTCACGTGAAAGTAGCATAGCTATGCGGAAGAAACCCTCGACGAAAAATCTGCGTAATCCTCTCACAAAATCTCCTACGGATCCCACGATTTCGCTCAACGGTAACAACCTCTATCTCTGTGGAACCACGGTACTCCTCAGTGGCCGTGTGTCCCAAACATCATAACAAAGACAATCAAACACTCTGATAATCAAATATAGATGTTTCGTCGAATCATCTCTAGATCTATGCAAAGGTAGTGTACGTGACTCACCTCGGATCCGAAATAGATCACATCGTCCCAAAGATAATGGAAACCTATCCAAACATCCTCGACACACGGGATCATCGAGTCCTGAAAACATCTAAAACCGTAATCCTATATGGCAAAACCAAGACACATAATCCGTATCACGAGACATTCCTATCCATAAGATCTCCGATAATAAATGAAAAATCTGATCATCAATAACATAAATCACCAAAGAATAAATCCTCGGGGTGCATCAAAGAAACACCACATAGTGAGACGGCTCTACGAAATATGTGTGGATAATAAAATATGTATCTGCAATAAATATAGGAGCAATCCGCTACCACAATCCGTGATATGAGGGGAGCAACTCCCCAAACAATACCTAAGTACCCTAAGGCACCTAACTATCCGATAGAGGAGAAGATCTCTCTACCATAATTCGATGATTAGCCTGGATATAACAACCTAGTAACTAATCAAATCCATCATCAACTCTATCAGGCATCCTAGTGGGTCCCGATAGGAAAATTAGTTGATGGGTTAATTCAACAAACGACATAATGCGGTCACTCCACATTACGCATTTCGGTTTAAATAAAATCATCATACCAATGTATACACCTAGCACACATGCTCACACAACATATGTATGATCAACAAAATCCTCCAATTATTATACACCAAACATACTCACAACTCAGGTATATTCAGTATGATACATCCAACAATACATACCGAACACGTGTGCAAAATCAACATAGGTAAAATCAACAATACACCTCAAACAGCACTCACATAACATATCGTATAACCGACATATGCTTCCAATAAAACATACTAAACCCAGGTGCACTCACAAATCAAACCTAATCAAAAAGATACCTCAGATACCACACCAAACACATATGTACATATCACAACTCAGATTAAATCGACAAAATGCCTCCATCAAAACACCACCGATGTACTTATACTACATCTCGGATTTAATCAACAAGATATCTTCAATAATACATCCAGATACATACACCGAACTACATAGCTATGATCCACAAGGAAACTTCAAACCATATCAGAACATGGATACATATACTACTTGCAAATGGCCAGTCTACAACATGACTCCTACAACACATAACAATCATAATATACATGTAACATAGACATACACAATCGGCACATCGACAGAAAGACCAACCTTATGCTCTCATGGGTTCATATCTAAACAAAATTCATGCATATGTATATAAGCATGAATACATCAATCAAAAGCAACAAAATAAGCGACCTAATCATCCAAAGCCAAGCTCGTTCGAGATCTGTATCGGAGAAAGATATACACACCGGTATAACATTGCAACGATGTCATACACTACTAAGACTATATCCAATGGGAAAAATTTTATCATCATAAATCCAAATGTACTCTCCCAGTATACACTAGTAACGATTGTATCCCATAAGTGTTAAGCAATTAGCTCTACACTTCCTACATATCCCAACGCACCCTCTAAGTTATCCCACCAGGTATATACGGTCCACGGTCAAAGTCTTCATGGAATAGGATACATCAATCATTTATAAACTATCCAAGCTGAAAATGATTTATGACTAAATCAGTCCTTCCCATGTCAATACAAAACATGTACTCAAAGGTGCTCTAGATACATAATTACACAAATAACCTAAAGGTTCGAACCTCTAAAAATAGAGTATGGCAATCCTCTACTGATCAACCAACAAAACTAAATCATTCATCTACTAACTAATCAAGAATACCTTAATCCTCCACAAGCAACTAAGGTATATCCAACCACATAATATCATATGTATAAATGTGTACGACCCAAAAGAAAAAGTCGAATTTAAGAACATCATGACACTCTCATCTTCATCCTCAAAAACATCAGCCCACACTATATCGGATGAATAAATCTCTACTCCCCATGAGGGCAAGTTAGCATTCAAAACATCAATCATTATTTATCCACATAGTCCATATCAGAGGAAGCATATATCATTTTTTTATCATCGTTAACTATCCAATTAAAATCTCATAAACACATTCAACCGTAAAACTCTCCGACCCAATTTATAATCGATCATAATCATCAAACTGAATATCATAAATGACACTCACTATGTCACCATGACAACCCAAATATAAATCATCAAAATAGTTATCCACTAATAGATCATCAAAACAAATATCCGGTAATAGATCATCGACAGACAACATATTACCACACCGAAACCAAAATATCCAACAAATCATCTGATCTCCCAATATTCCTCAACCTCAAATCATTCTCAACAATGATTAAACATGATAACTCTCAATGCCCAATTTTCATCGTATCGGATACCCTAATATCCAAAAGATACGAGTATAAAACTCTACGGCTAAGTCCACAGGAATATATAGGTATCATCCATTACCCAACTAACAATAGCAGAGGCTGATATGTGCCTCCATCTCCTAATAGTAGTAACAGAAGCTAAAACTACTGATGGTATGATATGAAAGGGTCGACCAAGATCGGTGGCTAACCCATCACATGTAATATGGCCACAACAACCAGACATGTAATAAAGATAAAGTGCTAATAGATGTCCTAACTATCATAAAATAAACATCATACCTATTTGCCGTCCGGAGATGTTCCATCATGTCCAGTCCCCAACTTCTGACCTCATAATTCCGAGCGAGAAAATCGATCGAAATCCATAAACCTATAACCGGCATGAATATCCGAACAAATCCGAAATAGACATCCGAACACTAGCGGTATGTATCCATAACACTCGATGCAATAAATTGGTATCAGATAAATCTCAATCAAAATACAAAAATCCAACAAGTATCGCCAAACTTGGCGCTCTGATACCAAGTAAATAAATTGGTATCAGGTTATCCAAACATCAAAATACGAAAACAAAAGATCGTATAACTTGGCTCGATACCACTAAATTGTCACGCCCGCACGGAATTGCCCCGTCCCGTGAGTGAATATCGGCAATCTCCATAACCCTATGTATACCTCATTGCACCGATAAATAGACCAATCATAGTTCCTTTCTACACACAACCACCTCTGGTTATACACCCAGTCCAGGATTGGCATATAAGTAGTATAAAATAGTAACAAATCCATCGGCGACTCACTAGAACAAAATTTTTACCTATAATATCTAAGTAATCAACATCCAAATCCAAATATAGTCAAGTGAGAATAAAAATAATACAAACGATAGCAAATAGGCGGAATGCGGTGGAGGTGGACTGCGGTGAGGAGGATGCTGGACTAATGCGGCATCGGAACTATCGAACACGAAAATATCAACAAGGTGGGCAACACGGCGGCAGTGCTGATATACAAAGCAAAACAACACCTAGCATCGTGCATCGATAAGAATGCATCTGAAATAAAGAGAGAGCGCTGACAGTCCCGAGTATAAGGTCAGCAGTCAGGATAAAATCCATGCATGTCAAACATAGGTATCCAAACAATATGCAACATGTAAATGCAGCAAATACAAACACAAGCAATAAATGCATCATGCATATGATGCAATGATCGTGCACCCTGACGGCGGTCAACCATCTCACAAAAGTGAGAGTGGGTTTGACAAAGTCACTCGTCTACTCCCGATGATGACCGAGTGGCGGATCTTCCGGAGTACACCTATCCTCCTACCCCAAATCATAGATGGGGCGATGCTCTCAACTCCGGTACTCTCAAATACGGGAGGAATCCACTGTCGGATAACACGTTTGTCACACTACCCATGGCGGACCAGCGGTGCTAGAGTCCTGTGCAACACTCGGCTGAATCGACCACTAACCCATGGGTGGTGTGTGCGAGATCCATGTGCGATGCTGATAATAATGGGCGGATCGCATGACATGCAATCATCAATCATGCAAATGGTGGCACTAACCACAAGAATATCCACCTAATCCATATATAAAATACATCAACGAATCCAAAACAATCCAAAGGTATACAGAAGGTATAAAACTTAGGTCCTGAACATGGTCAAGCATGGCATATCACTACCCCTATAAGCATGTATAAACAGGTAAAATATACCTGAGATACAAAACCAATCAATCAATCAAGCATGTAAAATTTGGGTAGTGATTAACCGTAACAGATAAGAAACACAATTAATACAACGTGTTAATTTAATTACTAAGCATATCAAATAACATAATTCAAAAGTACCCGCCTCCAATAGGAAAAGTCCAATCAGTCCAAATCTGACGTCGAGATACTCGTCTCGCGTCAAGGTCCTGTATATCAAACATAATGTCTAGTTTAGCTATTTCTATAATACCACAATTAGCCAAACTACATTCTAATCCAATTAAAGAAATTTAAATTGGATCCAACTAATCCTTCCAACAAAATTAATGAACCCTAATTAAATAAACGAGGATTAGTTCCTTAACCTAATCATAACATGAGATTAAAATCTAAAGCTAATCCAATCTACCAATCTCAACATAAACCTAATCAATATACACGGCTCAAAAACCTAAACCTTACCTCAAAATGCGAGTTTTGAAGAACTTGTCGAAAGGTCATGGGAAATAACTAGTTATCAACCATATTAAAGTTATCAACCAAATTACCTAAGACCACACACATCAAAAATCCAAATACTTTTGCCTTACCTAACTCACTACCTTGGGACCAAAATGATAAATAGGGATCACACGACTATTATGCAAATCACTATAATCTCAATACCAACCATACACCTCCAATCGGCTAAAACACAACTCATTGTACACTACTGGCGAGAGACACTACATGGCTCCTTGCACTACCAATCGATAAACCACACAAGACCCAAAACCAGAACCATGATCTGTCAAAACAGAAACCCAAACAAAGAATCCAAAGGGACTATCAGATATCACTACTATCAAAGCAGAGTAGGGCTCCTTGTTTTGTTGATCAACACAGAAGGCGAGAGCTAGAGAATCGGCTCGCTCTGCCGAAGTGTGTTGTGAAAGAAAATAAGGGAGGTCAGGAGTCAGGAAGTCAGTCGAGGGGACAGTGGCAGGGAGAGGCATTTCAGACCGAGGAGGAGGGTCGGTTGCGGAGAGATCAAAGGACTGCCTAACCTTAGGCTACTGTGGAGTGGCGTCGACTTCTTCCTTGGTCATGGATTAGGCACGAGGGAGAGGAACCAGGGTATGGGTTAGAGCTCCGTGATTAGGGGCTCGGGAGATGCGACAGCGGGCAGGCTCGCCTCTCGGGTTGAAGGAGGAAGAGAATGGCGAAAGAAAATAAAGAAAAGGCAAAATAAATAAAGAAAAGGAATTAGAAATTCAACTTTTCCTCATTTAAATGGGGGCCTAGGCTTTTCACTACTTTTATCCCCCGTCCTCAATGCGAGCTCTGAAAATCCCAAAAAATGTCCAAAAATTCCGGAAAATTCCTTATTTCGTATTTCCATGTGTATATATGTTCATAGAGATGCATATCTATAGTGCTCTACTCTCTTGGATTAGTTGCTTTACATGTGTGATACATGCTCTTGGATTCATGATACTTACATCATTGTTATATGTGATGTCTTTGGTTATATATATATCGTTTACCTTTTGGGCACACATATATGGAGGAGGCTATGTTCGGGTATGACGTCTTTGTGCACATCGTGACCGTCATGATTGCATCATTGGGCGATTGACTCCATTATTGTTGAGCGGTCGGACTTCATTAGCACACACGCGTGTTTCACTGGTAGTGGAGCCAGCAGGATGGGGTATGGCGTTGGTAGTGCTACTTTCATTTGTCCGCTCATGGGTAGTGATCGGCTGCGCAGTAGCGACGGGGATCCCTCCCGTCGTGCGGGAGTTGAGGCGTACAGCTCCCTCACTATGAGGTAGGAGGATAGGTGTACTCACACATCCCGTCCATTCGGTCCTCATCGGGCGATAGTGTCCGCCAGCCCACCGGGTCTCGCCATCGCGTGTGAGGCAGGCGACTAGTGTGGGTGACCATATATTGCATCATATGCACATGTTGCATTTATGTGATTGTTGTATATTGGATGATGCACTTGGGTGACATATGATTTGATCATCTGGATACATGCTTATTTGCTCGACTATCTTTATGCATGTATGTGCCATCATTTGCCCCAAGCCTCGCAGTGAGTAGCTACATTCTTATGCATTTTCTTATTATTCTTGCTATAGATTGTGCTTTTATGCTTGTTGGTTATTACATTTGCGTCGTCATTGAGCTGTTAGGAGACTATCGTAGTAGGTTGTAGAAAGGCGTACTATTGATCCTATGGTTTAGGAGGCCTTTAGGTTATTCTTGGTGGATATATATTGTTGTACATGTCTATTGTTTACCCTTTGAGTTCTTTGAACTCACCCGTTATACTATTTTTTGTTGAGGCCGTCGGAGAGATTCGATCTAGCCCTTGGTCGTGAGGATTTCTAGATATCGTTTATGCTTTTATCGTATACTTGTGATGTGGGTTTGTATTGTGGACTTATGACGAACATTGGGTTTACTACTTTTGGTTTTCCGCTGATATTTTCTTTACTTTGTCGTTTCTTCGTTGTAGTGGAGTAGGATGTTTACATATATCTTCGAGGATTCTATATCTTATTATAAACTGCGTGGATTGATTATATGTTGAATTGTGTGGAATGTTGATATAAGCTGGTTTGTTTCTTATTTGTATTGTAGTTCGTATGTGTGCGAGGTATGTATATGTATTCTAGATTCATATCGTCACCCCGGAGATCTTGAAATTTCTTGGACGGGGACTACAGGGGCGTGAAGACAAAACCTTTTAAGGAAAGCTAATATTTAATTTCCTAAAATAACTTTGGGTCAACCAAAAGAACAATCAAATAACAAGGAAAAGAAAAACAAAGAACACTATATCGAAAACAAATTGAAACACTAGAATCGTATGCCTCTTGTATTTAGTATTATTTCCAAAAATAACTAGTATGATGCGAAAGAAAAATTACTAGTTATACCTTAAATACCTCTTGATCTTCTTAGTATTCCTCTTCTAACCTCGGACGTTGTGTGGAGCGATCTTCAAGATGAGAACCACCTAGGCACCTTCTTCTTCCTTCAAGTTGAGTTCAAGAACTTCGAAGGATGAAGAATTTTCCCCCAACTAAGCTCAAGGGATGATGCATGCTTTCTCTCTTCTCCTTCTCCTCTTTCAAGCTCCAGAAGATGTACACAACAAGAGGAGACAAGAGAAGGAAGAAGGGAAAAATAAAAAAGAGAGGAAAAAATAGAATAGAGTCCTTAGCCTTGAAGCCTACTCTACCCCTTTATAATCCTTGGTCTTGGCAAATAAGGAAAATTTAATAAAACCTTAATTCTTTTGCCATTGAAAAGAAAATTTATTTAATTAAAATAATTTTTCTTTTCAATTGCAAAATAATTATACATAAAATCTCAAGCAAATAAAATTTTAAACACCAATTAAAACTTCCTTATTTGCTTCGATTTATAAAATTTCTCAATAATTTTATCCCTTCATGATTGGTTTATAAAAGGAAATTTAATAAATTAAAATCTTTCTTTTAAACATGTGGATAAAAAGAAAGTTATCTCTATAAATTAAAATCTCTTTTAATCTACAAATAAGGAAAGATATCAAATCTTTTCTTAATCTTTTAGAAACTTATAAAGAGAATATTTAATTTTAAACTCTCTTTTAAATCATGAACATGATTAAAAGGAAGGTTTCTTAAAATTTAAAATCCTCCTTTAATCAACAAATAAGGAAAGATTTCAAATTTTAAACTATCTTTAAACATGTAGATGATTTACAATAAGGAAAGTTTTTACCAAAATTAAAACCATCCTTTTAAACTACAAATAAGGAAAGATTAATCTCTTCTCTTAATCTTTTGTAGAAAGCTATAAAAAATTTTTAATTTTAAACTCTCTTTAAAATCATGATATCCACATAAGAAATAATTTTAATAAAAATCCTTTTAAATATTCTAGTGGCCACCCAAGCTTGGGACCCAAGCTTTGGCCGACCACCTACATGTCTCATCCACTTGGTCTTGGCGGCCCTAGCTTGGGTTCAGCTAGCTGGCACCCGATGGATGGGTAAGAATGGTATCATGCGGTGGGTATAAATCTCTATATACTAGAGGCTACAAGAGAGGAGGAATTGGTTTTGGTCTCCGATAAAATTAAGCATCCCTTGAACACACAACTCAATTTTATCAATAATAATTCATTCCACTAAAGAACTATTATTATATTGAAACTCAATCCAAATTACATTTTGGGCCTTCTTATCAATGGTGTTGTTAGTCTCCTGTGTTTAGATAAAAAGTCCACTAATTAAGTAATTCGACAACTCACTTAATTAATATCTAGCTCAAAGTAGTACCACTCAAACTTCATCATCATGTCGGACTAAGTCTACCTGCGGGGTTTAACATGACAATCCTTGAGCTCCTCTTGGGGAGATTCTCAACCTAGATTACTAGGACACAGTTTCCTTCTATAATCAATAACACACACTATAAGTGATATCATTTCTCAACTTATCGGGCTTATTGATTCATCGAACTAAATTTCACCCATTGATAAATTAAAGAAATAAATATCAAATATATGTGCTTGTTATTATATTAGTATTAAGACATAATAACTGAGGTCTTTGTTCCTTTATAAAGTCGGTATAAGAAGCGACCTCTAATGGTCCTACTCGATACACTCTTAGTGTACTAGTGTAATTATATAGTTAAGATAAACTAACACCTAATTACACTACGATATGTTCCATCATGGTTGAGCTCCTTTATTATTTATAGCTCATGTTGATAACAGTCATCAACGCATGTCATGCATACAATCTGATATAATTTAATTACATTTATCACAAATGTAGACATTTGACCAATGTGATTCTTATTTCTAGATAAATGTTTTATACCAAAAGCTAGGCTTTTAGTATACATTCTAACAATCTCCCACTTATACTTAAAGACTAATCTGCCATATCGCCATGCCACATCGCATTCCTTGGCCTTTCAAAAGCTCTTAGGACCTTAGGTTATCATCGATGCGATCTGCAAGCGGCAACAACAACTTCTCCTCGTTATACAATTTCTTGTATTGGGTAGTACTTGTGTTTACTTGCCTTATAGACTCATGGTTTCTTGAGGTTTTGCACCATTATTATTACAATAAATAATCTTTGGACAAACTAGAAATCATATCAAGTCCATCTTGAGGTTATTAAGTCATTCATCTTTTATGGCTACCTCGTAGGCTCATTGCGTATTCTACAAAAACACCTATGTATCACTCTTCCATAGTTATTTTCCTAAAGTAACACAAACCCCGAGGTTGACTTATTATTGTCCTATCTTGAAGAAGTCAAAAGTGCAACTACGGAGAACAATTAAGCGCTTGTAAGCTAGCATATAATCTCTAGTGCCTCAGGTACTTTTAATATCTTCTTTACTGCGATCAATGTCCTTATCTAAGGTTACTTTGATATCGCTAACTATGCCCTTGGCAACAGTTCGATTTATGCATAGCATACATTGGTTGTCTAACTACGAAGCAAAGAAATCTACATGTCTCAATCTCCTTTGATGTCATCGGAGACATCTCTTTAGATAAAGACACTCCATTCTTAAAGGTAAGAAACCTTTCTAGGAGTTTTGCATGCTAAAAACGAGCAAGGATTTTCGATGTATTAAGCTTGGGATAAGTAAAATATATATATATATTTTTTTTCTTATTACTTTGATCTCAAAATATATACATTCTCCCAAGTCTTTTATATCATACCCTTACTTCTGACAACATTTTGATATTGTTTCCACTACCAAAATATTATCTACGTATAGTACAAGAAATACCACGTTTCCATCACACCTTTTGTATACACAAGACTTATCCGTTTACTCAATAAATCCATAGAGTGGATTACTTTGATGGATGTTCAAGATGAAGCTTTCGGTCCATAGGATTGAGCTCTGCACACAAGATGCTCTTAGCCCTTTACAATGAACCCTTGGTTTGCTTTATATGGATGCTTTCTTGAGACTTCCATTAAGGAATGTTGTCTTGACATCCACTTGCAAATAGATAAAAGATCGGATAGACTTAAGCATGGTTACTAGTGAAAAGTTTCCTCCTTTTCATCTAGCCTTGCTTTTGAAAGTTTCTACATCCCTCTCTTTTCCTATTATAGACCTTTTTACCCCAAAGGCTTTTACACCATTTGGTGTTCTACAAACTTCAGATTTTATTAGAATATATATTCTATTATTCATTACTCTTTGCAAGATGTTGCATCTTTATCTTGGAGTGCTTCGTCATATGTCCAGAATCATGTTCATCTGGGATCGAGTCAAAAACTCTCCCAAAACATGAATCCTTTTAGTTGTTTTAACAACCCTCCCACTACGACAAGGCACTTACTATCATTTGTGTATCATGCGATTGCGATTTCCTTGTGGTATCTCATCTTGTACAGTTGGTACTAGATTAGACATGTCTTTTATTATTTCCTTAAACTATGGGCACATGGTTTATTACATAGTCCTTTTCTAAAAATGGTCATTGATGCTAACAATGACCTTCTGATTTTTAAGACTATAAACCTACTTTCATTTCTCTAGGATAACCCACAAACAAGTGAATCCTGTCCAACTTATCATTATCTCTCTACATATCTTTGGACTACAGAATCAGAATATGCTTGAAATAGACTCGCCTATTATTCTATATGAGTAGAGTTACTCTTTGGAAGGTACTATATTCACTGGTTTCAGTATATCCTTAAAATGATTTTGGTAATATTCTAAATAACTCATCAATCTACTTATTTCCATAAGAGTCCTATACCTTCCTTTATCTACACCATTCTGTTGGGGTGTACCAGGTGTGCATTAGTTGGGATTGAATCCCTACTTACGATAAGTGACTCTTAAATTCTCCCAAGAGGTACTTGCCACTACGATCTTACCATAGTGACTTTTACTTTAACATTTCTCCGCATCGACCTTGTACTAATCAAAGTACTTATTCTTGCGGTACATTAAGTAAATTTATTTGTATCTTGAATAATTGTCTATAAAATAGCGAAATATTACTACCTACTTAACCTGGATAGTCATAGATAGGATACAAATCAGAATGAACCAATTTCAACATATCTTTGATACCCTTAGACTTAAAAGCTTCTTGGTTATTTTCCTTCCAAGTAAACTCACAGGTTGGAAAGATTTCCACTACTAATGAACCCAAAAGTTCATCCAATGAATCCTACTCAAGTTAATATAACCTAGCCTTAGATGCCAAAGATATAATTGGTTCATTTCTGAAGGTTACTTTCTCTTAAAGTTAGAAGATATGTTACTAATTTCCATTTGTTGTATCATGAGAGTTATTGGATTTATAAATTGCCAACCAACGTGCCGAGCAGATAACTTCCTCTCTTAATAACTTTGTTATTAAAGGCAGAATATCAAGTTCTTTGAATAGTTTAGAAACGAAAACTAGTTCTTTCTAAACTTGGTGCGTAAAGACAATTACTCAAAATCCATGTTTTATTCTTATCAAAAGATAAACATCTCCCACTCTGACAGCTACCATTTTTACAGTGGTGCCCATGTGGACGGTGTTTTAATTTTCATTTAGTTGTCGGGTTTCCTGGAACCCTGCAATGAATGCGGACATGATTAATGACATCGTATCTACACTCCAGGTTACGGTAGATAACACCACTAAACATGTTTCAACTAATGAATTAAATACACTATTGTTCTTAATTCTAAGAAGGCAGTCTACCTTAATGTCCAAGTCCTATTTCCAATCATTACAATTGGGACTACTAAGTCTTTTCTATAGTATGACTACTAGGGATTGACAAACACTTTAAATCCTAAGAATCATAAAATATTTGGTCAAGATCAACTCCTTAAAATCCCATGAATTTTGTATGCCGATAGTGTGAGCGTATACAAAATCGAAGGAAGATTTTATTCATTAATATTATCTAAATCTCGCAACTTTACTTTAATGAATAAAATTAATAGTTGATCCGTCTTTGATCAAATATTTGGTCAAAACTTTGAATTTAAAATAACATTGATTTCTCAAACAATATTATTTAAATTCACCAACACCTCAAACACCGTGAATTTTGCATGCCATGATGGACGTATACAAAATTAAACATTTGTAAGAGGAGGGTTTACCCATTATCTTGTCAATAAATCTTTATGACAAATAAAATTATCTCAACACCATGAATTTTGTATGCCACGATAGTGTGGACATAAATCAAACATTCGTAAGAGGGGTTTTAATTTTATTATCTTGTCAACCTATTTATTTGACAAATTAATAGTTAGTCTTCCACACTAAAAAGTGACTCGGATGGGAGGATACTATTAGGAGTACTAAGTGTATACCATTACTTGACACTAAGTCCATTAATAAGATTATGCCCCTTGATGGGGAAGATCACACGCTCTTAATTAATTTCCTATCGTCATCCAAAATGGAAGTTTAATATAGTGATCGTAAACAAGCTCATCGATATGGAGGAAGGCACTTGAGCCAACATGACTTGTTACATCACTTATAAACCGGTAATGGACCAGGTGAATTTATTTAAAATAAATCCCTCTCCAGTTATTTAAAGTGAGGAATTTTGACTATTATCTACACTAATGCGTAACAAGCACACACCACGACGATAAAAAGCAATAAATAGAAAAACTATTTTTCAACTATTATGACTTATCTATTTTGTCCTTCCGTGTCATAACCTAAATTTCGCCATCTTTTGTGGCCCACCGCAGGTCCTAGTTAGTTATATGCATCCATCTTGCATAGCCGCCGTCAAAAAAGTTCCGCCTTGCAAGATTCGATCCGCGACATAAATAGAATTTACATTTTTCGATCCTATATTCCTCGAAGGAATGTACATGTAAACTAGATCAAAATTAAAATCCTAATAAAACTAAATCGACTCTGTTTTATTTATATAATCAATGCACACACAATAAATGCTCTTGACATCCAAGGGTCCGATCACATAACATAATAACTATAAGCCAGTAATCGTTGGATCTTGCATCCACAAAGTTAGCACATCCTACTATTATCCACCTAAATTATGGACATGCATAATTAAACTAATACCAAATACGAGAGGCAACCCTAGCTCTACTACCAATTGATGGTTGCTACTGGAAAATCTAGGTTCCTAAAAATTTTGTCAAAGGTCTGAACCTTTCTAGCTACCATGTGTTCTTTTAAATTAAATTTTGGATGCTACTTAACACGTTTGATCCAAAACTTAATCTATTTGTTCTTTAGGTTTTGACTTGGATCTCCTGCTAACACGTTTGATCAAATCACCTAAGTTATTAATTCCATTAAATATTAAATATTTTAAATTGGTTCGATCTTGTGGCGAGGCACATGGCCTTCTTGGATATGGGAGCAACCACCACACTAGACAAAACCTTTTAAGGAAAGCTAATATTTAATTTCCTAAAATAACTTTAGGTCAACCGATCAAATAACAAGGAAAAGAAAAACAAAATAACACTATATCGAAAACAAATTGAAACACTTGAATCGTATGCCTCTTGTATTTAGTATTATTTCCAAAATAACTAGTATGATGGAAAAATTACTAGTTATACCTTTTAGAAAGACCTCTTGATCTTCTCCTATTCCTCTTCTAACCTCGGAGCAGCGATCTTCCAAGATGAACCACCTAGGCACCTTCTTCCTTCTTCCTTCAAGTTCGTAAAGCCCAAGAACTTCCAAAGGATGAAGAATTTTCCACCAACCAATCCATGCTTTCTCTCCTTCTTCTCCTTCCTTGATCCGGCCACATCCTCGCGCAAGAGAGATAGCACAACAAGAGGAGAAGAGAAAGGAAATGTCGGCCACACCAAGGAAAAGAAAAATAGAATAGAGTCATTAGCCTTGAGCCTCCTCACCCCCTCTTTTATAATCCTTGGTCTTGGCAAATAAGGAAAATTTAATAAAAACTTCCTTAATTCTTTTCCATTGAAAAGGAAAATTTATTTAATTAAAACAATTTTCTTTTCAATTTTGCAATAATCGACCACACATAAAATCTCCAAACAAATAAAATTTTAAACACCAATTAAAACTTCCTTATTGCTTCCTTCGAATTTATAAAATTTTCTCGATAATTTTATCCTTCATGATTGGTTTATAAAAGGAAATTTAATAAATTAAAATCTTTCTTTTAAACATGTGGATAAAAATAAAGTTATCTCTATAAATTAAAATCTCTTTTAATCTACAAAAAAGATATCAAATCTTTTCTTAATCTTTTGAGAAACTTATAAAGAGAATATTTAATTTTAAACTCTCTTTAAATCATGAACATGATTAAAAGAGTTTTCTTAAAATTTAAAATCCTCTTTTAATCAACAAATAAGGAAAGATTTCAAATTTTAAACTCTCTTTTAAAATACATGATTTACAATAAGGAAAGTTTTACAAAATTAAAACCATCCTTTTAACTACAAAAGGAAAGAGATCTCTTCTCTTAATCTTTATAAAGCTATAAAAGGGATTTTTAATTTTAAACTCTCTTTTAAAATCATGATATCCACATAAGAAATAATTTTAAAAATCCTTTTTAATATTCTGGTGCGACCTAAGCTTGGGACACAAGCTTTGGCGCCACCTACTGTCCACTTGGTCTTGGGCGGCCTTGGGTTCAGCTAGCTTGGCCCCACCCGAATGGGTAGAAGGTGGGTATCACGGTGGGTATAAATCTCTATATACTAGAGGCTACGATAGGGACCGAGAGGAGGTGGTTTTGGTCTCCCGATAAAATTAAGCATCCCGTGCTTCGCCCAACACACAACTTAATTTTATCAATAATAATTCATTCCACTAAAGAACTATTATTGAACTACCGCACCAATCCCAAATTACATTTTGGGCTCCTTATTATCATGAGTGTGTTAGTCTCACTGTGTTTAAGATAACAAATGTCCATTAATTAAGTACAACTCACTTAATTAATATCTAGCTCCAAGTAGTACCACTCAACTTCATCATCACGGACTAAGTCCACTGCGAGGTTTAACAGACAATCCTTATGAGCTCCTCTTGGGACATTCTCAACCTAGATTACTAGGACACACGGTTTCTATAATCAACAATACACTTATAAGTGATATCATTTCCCAACTTATCGGGCTTATTGATTCCATCGAACTAAATCTCACCCATTGATAAATTAAAGAAATAATAAATATATGTGTTTGTTATTATATTAGGATTAAGGCACACTTTATAATAACGGGGTCTTTGTTCCTTTATAAAGTCAAGAAAGAAAGCGACCTCTAATGGTCCTACTCAATACACTCTTAGTGTACTAGTATAATTATATAGTTAAGATAAACTAACACCTAATTACACTACGACCTTCCAATGGTTTGTTCCTTTCCGTCCATGAATGGTGAGCTCATTTATAATTTATAAAGTCATAACATGATCTTCATGACACCACGCACTATATTATCTGATATAAATTAATTACATTTATCACAAATGTAGACATTTGACCAATGTGATTCTTATTTCTAGATAAATGCTTTATACCAAAAGCTAGGCTTTTAGTATACATTCTAACAATTGGAGGCACCTTCAAGCTGCGAATAGAGTTTGTATAAAACCCACGAAACTAAAAATAATCAACAACCTATATTCGTTTCTAGCTTATTTTGAGCAAGAGTGTGTAAGAGGTTTTCTACTTGCCCAGAAGGAGAATTTTTAGTGCTTTCAATTAGTTTGAGTTGTAACCAAGTAATTTCTTAATCTCTTTTATTTTTAGTTGTTCAATTTCTTTTGTTATAATTATGCTACTAATCCATGTTGGAAGATTGGGAAATATTAATTTTTTATATGGCAAAGGGCGCTAATGGTTGTGGGGTGCGGTGAGAGAGGAGGCTGTGAATTCACAATTAACCTTGATCTTCAACTCAATTCTAGTACAATTATACTAAATTAAATCACAACTAAAATGAGAAGCGAACTTGGTTCTGTTCAATGGGTATTAAGGCAAAAAATCTCCTTCTTTGAAGGAAGAAGCCTACACTCGTTGACTCTTTAAAAATACTAGAAATGAATAGAAATTATTTCCTAGGTCAGGGTCTTAGCCGTAAACTCCTGTAGCGAAGAGACACGAATGAGGGGCGCCTTCGAAGAATATGTTTTATCTACTATGGATAAAACTCAATCCACAACTAACGGCTATCGGAATGCGCCTTTAAAGGCTGGAAGGTGCCTTTGTACTATTCATCGAAGGCGCCTTCCATAAGGCAGATCATCTCCTTTGCTGATCTTTTCGCGTGGGTGATGCCTCGACTAATCGGAGTTGAGCTCACCGAGACACCTCTCTCTCCCCTTTCCCCACTTCCTCGGCCCTCAAAGCCTGCCTCAGCGTCCTTCTCATTCATCATGGTGTTCTTTCGCGCATCCTTGATTTCTCCTTGGATCTTTGAGATGACCATAACACCCCAAATTTCATGATTTGGAGTCCTAAAAGACCTTATTAAAATCTAGAAATGCTTTAGAAAAATTCTAGGGATTTTTAGAAATTTATAGAATATTTTTATGCAATTTTGTGTCGTATTTTCTAAAAGAAAGTAAACGAAAAAATGTCGGCTTGAACAAGCGAAGCAAAACCTGGCTAACCAACTGGGCTAGCAGTTATTACTTGATCAAATAAGGATCGAATTGTATTTAAGTAATAAATAGTTAATAGCAGAATAAAAGGAGAATAAAAGGCTCAGCTGGGAATTTGAACCTGCGGCCTTTGGCTCGGTCAAATCCCGGCTGACCAAGTGATCCAGCCACCGGTTCTATTTAGAAAAGGTAGGAAATTTTATTTAAGGAAGTTAACAGAATACCGGGTTATTAAAAAGAGAAACTTAAGGCTTAATTTTCCCGTGACCAAAACCTAATCCTTTTCCCTCCCGATCCCTTCCTCTCTCGCGCGACAAAGGCAGCTCGGGCGGAAACAAGCCGCGGCTAGGGCACGATTCCGGCGGCCGGCGGGTGGCTAACTCGGGGTGGTTCTTCACCGTCGTGATCCTTTCGTCGAGGAGGGTCGGTGAGCACGAGAGGAGGCCAGAAATCTCAAGTTGCCCGAACCCTAGAAGCACTAGAAGGTTCCTCCTTCGGCTGTGAGTCAAGGAAACGAAGGTAAGCGCTTCCTCACCTGTAGTAGAGTAGCTCCGGGTTCTCGTTTCTTCCTTGTTTTCGAATTTTGCTATGGGGATTTCCGTTTAGGGCTTGTTGCCGTGAGGTTGATTTCTTGTGAAACCTGCTGCCAAGAATCTCAAGGAAAGGAATTAATTGGTTTGTTAGGCATATGTTTTGGTTTCTACAGATTTCGGATTTATGCTGTAAAATTCTATTTGGAACAGCATTCACTTCCTTTGTTTCCCTGCCGTGATGTTCTTGTAGGAAGATGAGAAGGGGTTTCATTGGGTTTGACAAATAGTTAGGCTTCTCAATTCTGATAGCAAGCAAGTTGATTTCTTAGGTTGCAAATCAGCAAGTTTTATTCCTTTTGTTATAAATTCAACAGGTTAGTTAATTTAGTTTTCCTTAAACAAGTTAGCTAAATTCTGTCATAGTTTTTGGTGCTAGTTACTGGCCATTAACAACCCTATACATATATATATTTAGCATCTGTTTAGACCCTTTTGCACTATGTAGTGGCACGAACAACCCTTACTCCAAGTACATAGTTAGTTTTCTGTTGAGATACATAGTAGGTTTTAGTTTTGTTCATGCTAAGCAATTGACATGAACGGCAATAGTTTTGGGAGCGACAGTTGAAAGAAAATAGAAGTGTAGAATTTTAGATTCCTAAAAGCAATCTAGTTCTTTTCAATTTGCAGTTTAGCAAGTATAAGATTTAGTTTTTCTTACCGTGTAGTTTTAGCTTTCCTCTTCGTGCTCAAGTTCCAGATTTAGTTCTCTTTAGTTTTCCTTTTGTTAACTTTGTATCTAAGTATAAGATTTCAGTTTCAGATTTAGTTTCTGATGCTTTCTTAATTAGTTGGAACAGCCTTGCCTTAAGCTTGCTGGTTAGATCTTTTTATGCATTGGGCAAGAACAGTCCTCATTTTTAAAGTATGCAGTATATATTTTTTTGGTTAAGCTAGTATACAGATTTTAGATAAGCTTAGTATGCAGATTTTAGATAAGCTTAATATGCAGATTTTAGTTAAGCTTAATATGCAGTTTTTTGTTTAAACTTGTATGCAGATTTTTGTTTAAGCATTGCAGTGTTAGAATTTATTTAAACACTTCAGTTTTGTAAGAAGCATTCTTATAAAAAGCAAGATAAAGAAAAGTATAAGAAAGATAAAGAAGAGAAGAGAAGATAAAAGGAAAAGGAGTTTTATAAGAGATCCCAAAAGTCAAGACTTTAGGGATTTTGGCCACCTACAGCTTATTAAAATGCCAAGGCATTTAAAGAAGTAATTAAGATTATAAGTATTTCACTTTTAAAGAAGAGGCTAGTACCATTAGAGGGTTGTCGTTAAACAAATCGGTGTCGATTTCGAGGTCTTGTACTGGTAGATCGAGTATGCTCTTTTAGGATTGGTGGTGGCTACTACCCCGAGGACGCAAGATGGTACTACGCTGGGCAAAAAGTTGATTATTATTTTGAAGTATTATAGTGTAAGTTTTGAACAAGTAAAGCAGGTTTTACATAAACATAAAGTATTAAAGATTAAGTTAGAACAAATGAAATAAGTTTCATATGGTTCTAAAAATCGATAAGTTAGTTCCTTATTCTACCATGTTTATCTAGTAGATGAGTAGTTTTCATGTTTACCTATTACGAGAAGCGGCATTAACTATTAGAACTATATGAGTAGATTCCTTAGCTTTCTTTATTAGTTTGACACATGTTATTGTTGGTGCGGGAAGCATCCATGAGCAAGTTTGATAATGGCGAAGGATTGATTAAGGGTTTTGTTTCTGACGGCTTTGTTGAGTGTTTGAAAGTCCTAGCTGGTTGGGGGTGAAAACCCTAGGTGGTAACCCTAGGTCTGAGGGGTGGTAACCTAGGTGGAGAAAAGTCCTAGGCTGCGGTTCGGTTGAGGGAAGGGAAACCCTAGGGGTGGTAACCCTAGGTCAAGGGGGGTAACCCTGCGGAGAATCTTGGCGGTGCAGGCTTGATCTGGGGGTGGTAACCTGGGTGGAGAATCTGGTGTCTTGTTGAAAAGCTGGACTAGAAGTGTCAGAGAAAGGAGTCGGTCGATCCCGAGGATCGCCTTCGTGGCAACAGTAAATCGTCTGGTGAGTAGGTGAGGGCGTGTTCCGGTAGAGGGGAGCGGTAGGCGTCGAGAAACTGGGAGTTTCAGGAAACACGGTGGAATCCGAGACGATTCGAATCATGTCAACTTCGTTATTATCATTCGTTATGTTTACGTTCTTTGCTTGCTTCGGGGTATGTGTTTGGGACTAACACATTTTGCGAGAAACAAGGTAGAGACAACTCTGATGAGCGAGCTCAATAAAGGCGCCTCCGTGGAGCTTTGGAGGTGTTGGAGTGTATCTTCAAGTTTTGTAAACATTAAATATAAAGAATCACGTTTGGTCGAATTATACACATTTGTTTGTAGTTATTCGATTAATTTATATTGTAGATAACATGGCATGTGGTGTCATTATCACGAAGATAAGATATCGATGTTATGCCATATTATAAGCGATGCTCGACGAAATGGAAAGAACCGTTAGAAGGTTAGTAGTGTAATTAGGTATCGGTATCTTGGTATAATTTACAACACATAGAAAGTGTGGGACAGTTTGAGGTTGTTTCTTTTATCACGATTTTATAAAGCAAGACCTCGATTTATTATGGAAGTGTGTGCTCTTAATTCTAATATAATAACAATAGCGTATATTTGATATTTCTTTTAATTTATCAATGGGTAATTTGGTTCGATAAATCAATAAGCTTGATAAGTTGGAAAGTATGTGTGTGTTGTTGAGAAAGCCCGTGTCCTAGAAGATACTAGGTTGAGAATGTCTCAGAAGCTCATAAGGATTGTGCGTATTAGCGCTGGACTTGGTCAAGCGGCGATTACTCTTGAATATTAAGCCAATTTGTCGTTAACTCCTTAATGTGGACATTCGATATCTTGGCTCTGAGGGGCAACGCTCATAACCAAAATGTAATTTAATGTAATTTGGGATTGAGTAGGCAGTTCGATGATAGTTCTCTAGTGGAATGAATTATCATTGTAAAATTAAGTTAAGGCGAACACGGGATCTTAATTTTGTCGGAGACGAAACAATTCCTCCTCTGGAATCTATCGTAGCCTCTTGTTGTGAGTTCTGTACCCACCTATACCCACCCTATTCCCGCGTAGGCCAAGCTAGCTTGGAAGCAAGTAGCCGACCTGGATATAGCTTGAATTGTTGAGTACCCACAAGCGAACTTGACCAGTAGGGTAGGGCGGACCAAATTAAATTAAAAAAAATTTAATTTAATTTTATTATATGTGGAAGATATAATTTAAAGAGAATCAAATTAAAATATCTCTCTTGTAAAGATCTGAAAGATTAAAGAAGAGATTAGATCTCTTTCCTTTATATAGAGAGATGTTTGATTTTCTCTTTAAAAATTATTCACATGTTGAAAATTAAAATTATAGAAACCTCCTTTTATATGAAGAGAGATTTTAAAGAAATTTTATTTTTAAATTCCGGAACAAATTAGGAAGTTTTAATGTGATTAAAACATGTCAATCTTTTCCGTTGATAATGGCCGACCATTGGTTTTATTTGGGAAATTTTATTTTATTTTCTCAAATTAAATCATAAGGAAATTGAAATTTTATTGTAATTTAATTTCCTAATTTACTGAAGCGAAGAATATAAAAGAAGGGGTGAGGTGCGGAACCTGACCTTTATTGTTCTTCTCTCTTTTCCTTGGTTTGAATATCATCCTCTCCCTCTCTTCCTGGCTGAATAACTTCACATCCCTCTGAGTTCTTGTGGTGGCGGGATCTACTTGAAGAGAAGAAGAAGGAGAGAAAGCTAGCATCTCTTGGAGCTTGGTTAGTATTTTGTTTCTTCTTGAAGTTCTTCCTTTATTGGTGAACCTTGGAGGAGAGAAGGGTGGTTGGTGGTTTTCTCATCTCGGGTGAATCGATGTAAGTTAGAAAGAGGAATCAGGTAGAAGATCGAGGTTTTTCTACAAGGTATAACTTAGTAATTTTTATTTCATCATCTAGTTGTTATGGAAATAATGCAATCTGAAACTACATTCTAGAATTTTGAATATGTTTTTTTGTGTTCTTTGTTTTCTTTTTCCTTGTGATTTGATTGTTCTCTTTGGTTTAACTAAAGTTATTTTAGGAAATTAAATATTAGCTTTCTAAGGTTTTTGTATGGGGTGGTGGTGGCTCCCATTATCGAGAAGAGAGGCCATTTTGCCTGCTTGGGACAATCGGGAACCTAGATTAGTGCCGGTAATATTTAATGGAATTTAATAAGGAGACTTGGGTCGAGCGTGTAAAGTTCGCATGGGGAGATCAGTGAAGCCCTAAAACAAATAGATTAATTTTGGATACGCGTGTTGTTAAGATGCTGAGCGATCCAAATTTAATTTAAGAACACTGTAGTAGGAAAGGTTGAACCTTTGTCTGGTACATGCGGTGGAACCTATAAGAGTTTTCAGAACAAGCAATTGGTGATGGTTTGCCTACGTATTTTGGTATTTAGTTTAATTATGCCAGCCATAACATAATTGGGGTTAATAGTGGGATGTCTTTAACTTTGTGTGGATCGGGGATCAACTATTATTTTAGTTATTATGTGTGTGTGATTGGACCATGGACATGTCAAGGGGCATTTAAATAATGTTGTTGTGTTCAATCTGACGGGGAGGCATGGTTTTAGTTGGTTATTTTGATCTGAACCATGTACATTCCTTTTATGGAATATAGGATCAAATGTAAAATTACATTTATGTATGCGGAATCGAATCTTATGGCGTGGAACCTTCCCCAGGACGGGCGCGGCGGAACGGCAACACAGATGGATCGCGGTGGTGGAGATGGCGGCGAGACTTGGGATGACCTGACTTGCAGGAGGAACGACTAGAGATAAAAGCCGTAATGGTTGAAAATTAGTTTCTCGCTTATATTATCTTGTGTGTGCGTAGTTAGTAAGTAAAGTGGCTAGCATAGTTAAAATTCCTCGTTTATAAATAACTGTGGGAGAGGGATTTAAATAAATCCCATAAATGGTCTCCATTCTTGGTTTTAAGTGATCTGAAACAAGCTTCTTGGCGTTGGCTAGAAGTGCCTTAACCTCCATGCGCGGATGAGCTTGTTTGTGGATCACTAGAGCGAGACTTCCGTTTTTGGATGACTATAGGAAGTTAATTAGGCGTGTGATCTTCCAGCGGAAGGGCGCATAATCTTATTAATGGACTTAGTGTCAAGTAATGGTATACACTTAGACACCATCCTAATAGTATCCTCCCAACCCATTGTTTGTGACGTGATACCAACTATTAATTTTATTTGTCCGAGAGTTGGTTGACAATAATAAAATTAATGAGTTTAAAATCCTCCTTTTCTGTTGGAATTGGCCTCGTCCACATAGTAGCACTTGTTGTGTTGCTGGTGTTGGTTATTTAAAATAGTATTGTTTGAGGAATCGATATTATTCAAATTTAGAGTTCGACGAAAAGTTATTTGTGATTCTTAGGATGTCTTTCGACCACTTGTCCATCGTACTTGGCAGAATGAACTTCTTGGACGAACTACATGAATTTGAAAAGAAACACGGACATTGTTCTTCTTCTTTGAAAAGCTATAAATATATCTTGTTTGAGGTGCCGATGCACCCTCTTGGTGAATCTACCCAGGAGGGTGAATATCATAGGAAATGGGTAAGCGAGATGAGATGGCGGCGGTGTTGCATTTGGCTTCAATGTCAAATGTATTGCAACATCGGCATCAAAGATTTACTGTGACATGATAATATGAATGTCGAGAACTCTTTAATTAAATGGAGATAAGACCCTGAGCAAGCCATGAAAAGATAATAATGACCGCGTACAGAGGGTACTCTGTGAGGATCATATCCTAAGATGATGGCTTATACGAGGCGAGATCTGAATCTAGGAGGAGAAATTGATGGAAACCCGGATAGATATGATCCTCAGCGCTTCTAGAAGTTTTGGCCGGTTTACTTTGAACTATATAATATGAATAAGAGGGTTTATTCATTAGGCGGAATTCTTGACGAGAACTTCAAGCGGCGAGAAGGATTATTTCGTCATAATGTAATTCTATGAAAATGGTTCTGCTTCTAAGCAGAAAGGAAGAAGAAGAAGAAACAAAATTTGGTTGACGAAGAAAGTGAATAAATCTCAGTGGGATTTAAAATTTGGAATGAAGAAGCCCAGGGAGCAAGTGCTTCATGCAATAGCAAGCCGGACATTGGAGGCGGGCTTGTCCTCGTAGGAACCAAAACAAAGGTATATCGTACTCTAGTTGTTGAAACATGTTTAGCCGTGTTGTCTACCGGCCTGGTGTTAATGAATCTGAACCCTGTGATCATCTGCGATTGCGGGGTTCGAGCTTAGGCGACTATCGAAGGAGAAATTACGATCTACGTAGGCGATGCTACTAAGGTGGCGGCATTGCGATGGAGGCGTCTATCTTTAGTAGAAATAAATTTGATTTTAAAATTGTTCTACGACGAGTTTTAGAAAGTAATAAAGAATTTATTTCGCCTAAACAAGATAGACGGATTTGCTATTCGCTTTTCGAACGAATTATTAAAAGAAATAAAGTGATTCTACCGGTAGTATTATATAATATACTAAATCAATTTCTTCCAAAACAAAATAATATGAAAATTTATAATCTCATCTCTAACTCTCAAAGAAAAGGCTTTTGAAATGAACATATCTTGGCATCAAGGGTCTCATATGATCATTAACGAAGTGCGGAGGCTTATGAAGTTCAGACGAGTCGAAAGCGAGTTGAGTTGTTAAGATTTTTTTGACAGGTAAAACCAAAAGTGCCGTATAAGCAAGGTATATAGGGTTAGAGCGAAGTGTTGTAGAGTTGGCCAAACTTTCGGGCATACTGCCACATGTATGTCTGTGCAAGAGGGGTTGAATGAACTTAATTGCCTTTCATGGGCATGATTTAGTTTGTCAGATATGGATATTTTACCCAGAAGCCATCAAGGAGCTGATAAGTTCGAACAAGGTGAAGGCTGGTGATGTGAGAGGAAGCGACTGGTAAAAGTATTGAGACACGACGATCGATTGGCAACCCCTCTTCTTTGAGAGAGTTTAGGAATGCTTATCCAGGTCGCAATGTAGTCTCGCAATATTGCGGTACCCCACCCCAGCGATTGGTAGAAGGGGGAATATGGTTCACGGATGACTGTGACATGATGATTCGCATGTCATAGCTGGCACTATAGACAACAAAAGTGTTTACTAAATTAGTTGAAATCCTTCGCGAGAATGAATAAGGCTAATATCGGTTCGTCATTCCGCAGTCAAACCGTCGTCAACCGACTTGATAAGTTAGAATCTAATCATGTGTTGTTAGGATATCCAAAAACAAAAGGTGGTTTATTTATAGTCCAAGACGGGAGTCAGGTATTGTTACAGCAGCTACGCCCACCCGAAGACATATATGGATCACGAATGTAAGTCGCCCGTCGTGTTTGATGACATATGAGCTACTTGGTCAAGCGACAATCTGCACACAGAGGCGCAACATAGCGATACGATACATGACCATGCATGCTAGGCCTCGCAGGTCGACGGTATGCGTCGCTGGGAGAGTCTTCACGATCACCCTGCAAATCGAAGGTGTTGATCCCCAAAACCCGTGAGCATCTCACGAAATCTTGAGAAAAACCATTAGAACATTGGCCTGACTCTCACTAATAATCGAGCATAGAGTCGGGAGCTTAGAACACCAACGGTGTAAAGGCCTGGCAGGATCTCAAAAGGTGGACGAAAGTAGAACCTCAAAGACTTATTGTTGCGCTAAAGTACAAGAGAGAGATTATCGATTATTATGAACTTTTCACCTTTCACGGTGTAGTACATGCTAAGTCAGGATACTTTATCACGTTATGGATTATACGAGATTTGTGAAATGGATGTCAAGGAGTTTCCTAATGGAAGTCTTGAAGAACATCCGTATATACTGAACGAAGTTCGTTAGTGAAAGGCAAGAGAGGATCTAGTGTGTGCAAGCTCAATGCTGGCTGATCGGTCCATTTATGGAAGACTTCTTCAGGCCCATATTGGAACATCACCTTGAAAGTCGATCATGGATTTATTAAATCCCACAGGAAGTGTTGTTATTGATAAGTATAACGAGAAACTATTCTACGTATCGATTATTTTGTTTGCAATGAGTATCGCACGCAAGTAATGTTGTCAAGCACGATTTGATATAAGGACTCAGGAGATGCCAACATTCTTGGGATCGAAAGTTATAAGGGATCGTGTAATAAAAAGAATGTATGCTTGTGTAGTCCCGATAGTATATACATCTACTTTGCGTTTTATCGTTCGAAAGGTTTCTTACCTTTAGACATGGTAGGGTAGTGTGAAGGGTCTCCGAGGCGTGAATAGAGATAGAGGACGTACGTGGCGCCGTTCCTTCCTTGTCACTTCTATAGTATGCCTATGTACGCCCGTATGCTGCTACGGACGATATTTGTTCACTTCACGTATGGACAGATATCAGGGAGACCAAGGCATCGGGCTGCTGCGGTATATTGATTGGAAGGGCTAGATTATGCTAGTTTGCTGTTATACCAACCGATGCATTCCGCTCCTGCCCCACGGCATAATACCTATCGATTTCAATCAGAAGATAGTGATAGTCTACAATGTGATGATAAAGTCGCTACTATCGTCAGGCATGTGTTTACTTTCAGAGAGCCAGGCTAAGCCGTTTCGTGGAAGGGTGAGAATTTGACTCAACCGAGTATCTGAGCATCTAGTCGATATATGAACTAGAGAGTGAGGCAGATATGTGGGAACTCTAAACTCTTAGATTGATTTTGCCAATCATCAAATGTGCATATAAGATGCCGAGCTTGCCAAGGAACCACAGGCTCGTAAAGGCAAGTAAATATAGGAGGCCCGTACGATATCTGAGATATAAATCGCTAAGCGTAGCTAAGGTAAGTTATCGCTAAGATATGCTAAGCTATTGGAGTTTGCGCATCCTTTCACTAAGGCTTTGAGCTCCAGATGGACCCGTGGGGGAAATGGGAAGAGATGTGGCAGTGTATATGGCGGCTTCATTCATTTAGTAAGTGGAGAGATGTTGTGTGTATCTCTAAAGCAAGTTTTGTAAACACATGCATTTATTGAATAAGGAGAATCACATCGGTTTAATACATTAGTTAGAAGAATTCGAGTTGTTTAATTTATCATACGTATGGTGGCAGCAAGTCATACGTCCGTCTCTCACGAGATCGCATGATAGATTAATGTTATCGGTCATTACCAGAGTATATATTATTAAGCGATGAAGCGGTAACGATATTTCACCGCGAAAATACAAAAATTAGCCAGGTGTGGTAGTGTACACCTGTAATCTCAGCTACTCGGTTTCGACTAACGTAATTAATAAAATTTCAAGCCGTACAGAGTGTGTAGTAGTGAGGTCGGCGCTTCTTTATAATCTCTTGATTTTAGTAAAGACCCCCCAGTACATTATGTGACGGAAGCGCCTAATCCAATATAATATAACAACGTAACAACACGTATATTTGATATTTTATTATTTTAATTGCTCAGTGGGTGAGATTCAACGAGAAGAGATGATAATAGCTGCCCAGTCAATAAGTCAACGATCACTTAGAAATATGTGTGTTGAAGCTAGCTAGGTCCACCGATACTAGGTGTGAGGTCATAAGGAGGCTCATATGATGCGGGATACTAGGGCTGTACTAAGATTTAAAGGGCCGGTTCAGACATGGCGTTGTACTTTCGAACTACTTGGACTAAGATGGACCTATAGCCGCGAAGTTGTCGTTAACGGTAACTCACACATTGCACAGACTACATCACTTGTGAGACCATAACTCACAAAGGCCCAAACCCAAAAGATGCGAATCTTGGTATGAATTATCATATCTAATGTAATATACCGGGAGGACAAAACAATTAGCCCTGATCCTGTCTCTTCTATATACAGTAGATTCTATAGCCCCTATTCACTACATGGCCCACAGACACTTGGCCAAGGCTTAGGGCGGACTGAGGTATCAACAAGCTAGTAGGTACAACAATTATCAAAAAAAGAAATTTAATTTTAATTTTTATTATTAGGTGGAAGAAATAATTTTTAAAGAGAATTAAAAATAAAATATCTCTCTTGTAGAACAGATCTCATTATCTATCTGAGTTAAAAGATCCAGATTTTGGAATGTTGATATTTATGTATTGTCTCTTCAAAAATTCATTGATAAAATTAAAATGTGAAACTTCAACCATTATCAACCACCATGAAGAAGATTTTAAAGAAATTTTATTTTTTAAATTTGGAGGAATTGAATATAGGGTTTTGTAAATTGTCTTAATCATCAGTCTAATTTTTTCCGTTTCGTATTTGAGTTTATTTGGGGAAATTTTATTTTATCACCATCATCAACGTTAAGGGAATTTTATTGTAATTAAATTTCCTAATACTAAACGTATAGCAAGTGAGCAAGTGAGAGTTCCTGGACTGCATTGTCTTTGTTTTCTCTCTTCTCCCTTGGCTGAGCCATCACGTCATCTCTTCTTCTTCGTGGAATACTTCATCTACGTCCCTTCTGGAGTTCGTTTCTAAGGAAGAAGAAGAGGGAAACAGTTAACATCTCTTGGAGCTGTTCGCATTAGATTGCTTTCTTCTTGGTGAAGTTCTCCTGTCCTGAGGAGGAAGGTGGTGGTTGGGTGGTCTCGTCTTCTGCTCGCCGCTGGCCAGATTTGAAAATCTACTATGAAGTCAGGAGGTTTTATATTAAACTAGTAATTTTTATTTCCATTCCTCCGTACATGCGCTGATTTACGGAAATAAGAAATCTGAGGACTATTTTAGAATCGAATATGTTTCGATCGATTGTTGTTGTTTTCCTTTTCCGTGATTTATTGTTTCTTTCTGGTTAACCTGTTATTTTTGGAATTAAATATTAGCTTTCTCTAGGTTTTGTCTAAGTCGGTGGTGGTATTGTGGTGCTCCACAACATGTCACGCCATGCCAAGACGATTATGGAAGTATAATTTAATTGGATTATTGGAACTAACTAGGTGGGGAGTTAGCGACAGTCAAGTCAAACCTAAAGAACAGATAGATTTGGATCGAAGCGTTATAAAGCGATCTCGATCCATCCAATTTAATTTAAGAAACACACATATGTGAGGCTAGGAAAGTTCTGAACTTTGCTGGAAAATTTTGTACAAAATGTTCCGAGTGCGATTGTTTTCGGTAGCCAAGCGTGAACCGGGACCAGCGGGTCACGGTAGCACCAAGGGTAGAGGTGGGGCGCCTGATGTCGTAGCCCTGCTGTGAGAGGTAGGTAGGCGCCAGAGGCGCTGAACGGAGAGTCTTGAACATTGCGATGAGACAAATACGACGATCAAATCCAAGACTTAGATCTCATGGGTAGGCGAGGCCTTGTGAGACACCAGCCCACCAGGTCTCTATAAGGAGCGAACAAAGGGTCAGCATGCAACTCACGCGAATGAACTACTGTAATCAAACTCGAAACACCGCTGACGCTTCCTTCGTAGCAACGCTAGTAGTCCCAGATTCTGCTGCTTTATTGTTGTCGGTATAATTTGTTAGTTCTTTCAATTATAAATATCTTATTGTAAATTTTACGAGCTTATAGTTTGTTGCCGCAGGCGGTCGGATCGGACCTTGACAGACGCCCGGAGTATGGGCTCAGGTAAAACTTCTTGTCGCTGACATTCGTTGCATTCCTTTAGTATATTTGCTTTATTACGATTAAAATCCCGATTGAATAATAAAACTTTTCTTCACCCCTCTAGCCGCGTCTCCAACAATTAGTCGTCGGTAGAATTCATTTATTGGTGCAACCACCGTTCGAGCATTTATTTTGTCGTTTTATAGAGGTTAAAATTAACATTTTGAAAAATTAATTTTCATCTTTCACGTTGGAATTAACAAAATATTGCGTTTTCAAAATTGTGGTAATATTTTTAATATTTTTAATAATATTTATTATTTTTTCCGAAATTCACGAATTACTATCTTTATTTCTCTCTGCTTAATCTTAAGCAAGTCTAATGGAACAAGAGTTCAATTGTGTTTTTTTGGCCTTTAAAATGCCCCCAGCTCTTCTCAGATTTGGAGATTGAGAGGATGAAGGGTATGTCGTCACGATCGTCAGGACAAACCCAGCTCAATTGTTGATCGGTGGCACCACTACCATAAAGGGGACGGACGTAACCTTATCAAAGGTAGAAGAAGCGCCAAAGCAACGTATACACTTGAATAAGAATAATCGTAGGCAGGCCACTCAGTGCCGGGTGGAGAGTCAGAGTCGGTTGACCTACGAAGGTATCACCTGATACGAAATAGGTAAGCATGTTTTAATAAATAAATTATTGTATCACTAATTACTAGAGGAAGGTGTTGCGTTATTTGAGGAACAAGCAAGACGAAGAAGCAAGGCAGACATGGAGGTCAATCGGATGAATCGGGACGAAGAAAAGAGCTACAGCTCTACGTACTAGCGAACATTATCGACAAGTGCGAGTTCGGAGATGAAAGCGAGTGTAGCCCGGCCACGCGTGACGCGTTCGAGGGCCTAAGCCCAACTTGTAAGTGCCTTACACGAAACTCAATTAGCGATTTAAAAATATAGTCCCTTACTTGCTAAAAGTTTACAAATGATCCGATGTAGAGTTAAGTCGCTCGAAAGGGTAACCCTTAAGGATTAGGATTGGTGAAGTTCAAACTCAAGTCCAACAACAGGAAGAAAATTCCATTGAAGCTCAATTAAAGAACTCAAGGACACGCGAATATTCTTGGGCTCGAATCGATCCGATTCTTGGAAAGCAATGGCTGTCGACTCAACAAAATCGGACTTGGATTTAAAACTAAAATAAAATACAAATCATATTTATCGCTAGTTAATAGAAATAATAGAAAATTGTCCAAGATTGGTGCCAAAATCCAACTTAGTTAATCGAGTTGGAATTGGTCACTATTGGGTCCCCAGATCAAGTCTATTATCTTGATGAAGATATATCGAGTATGATCGGGGAGCTAATAGAAAAACAATATTAAGAACATAATTCAAATTAAAATTCAATTAAAATTTGAAATCAAATTCTAAATTCTAAATTCGAAATTAAATAAATCAAAAATTTTTAATTCAAAAATTATTTAAAATTCAAAATTCAAAATTTAATTTAAATTTGAAATTTAATTTAAATAAAAATTAAATTCAAATTAAAAATTCAAATTAATTCTAAATTTAAATCAAATTCAAATTAATTCAAAATTCAAATTTAATTTAAATTAAAATTTAAATTCAAAATTCTAAATAAAAAATTCAAAAATTCTAAATTCTAAATTCAAATTCTAAATTCATAAATAGACGGTGGTGGATCCAAATCTGCGACCCGAAGGCGATCCGACTAATTTACTAAATGAGTAAAACAAGAGTAGATTCCAGGAAGTAATTAAGGATAGTTTTAGGTCAGTTTAACTTTAACCACAAGAGTTTTGGATGATGATGTACGTTAGGGAAACTTGGGCATCGCGTCTAGGAAGATACGGCCTGACTGCATTTGGCCAGTGGGCCCGTGACTGAACTACCCTTAAATGGATCCTAACTAGTTAGACCAGGGTTTAGTATTAAGTTTAATGGGTAGGACTATTTGGGAAACCTCGAAGACATGGTTACTTTAATGAGTTCCTTGTGACTCACCATAGCCCAGAAGTTTATCCAAAAAATGCTTACTTGTTGAACCCAAAGCTAAACCTGAATCTAACACAAAGTTAAACTTTACCCCAAAATTCAACCATAATTCATCTCACAACAATTATAGGGTTCCCTGATTGACAATTTAGATCGAGTGAGATGACTAAGGAATTAAAAGTTCAAATTCAAAATTAAATTCGTAATTAATATCATGTTTTTTAATGAAATCAATTTAAAATTTATTTGAAAAATCTTTTTAAAAATCATTTCAAAATCTTTTAAAATTTATTTGTAAATTCTTTTAAAATTTATTTGAAAAATCTTTTTAAAAATCATTTCAAAATCTTTTCAAATTTATTTGTAAATTCTTTTAAAATTTATTTTAAAAATCTTTTTAAAAATCATTTCAAAATCTTTTAAAATTTATTTGTAAAATTCTTTTAAAATTATTTCAAAATCATTTTAAAATCTATTTCAAAAATCTTTCAAAATCATTTCAAAATCATTTTAAAATTATTTCAAAATCTTTTAAAAATCTATTTCAAAAATCTTTCAAAATTATTTCAAAATCTTTTAA
This sequence comes from Zingiber officinale, assembly GCF_018446385.1. Lineage (NCBI taxonomy): Eukaryota > Viridiplantae > Streptophyta > Magnoliopsida > Zingiberales > Zingiberaceae > Zingiber > Zingiber officinale. The sequence continues at coordinate 75,791,495 of NC_055998.1, forward strand.
AATTTATTTGTAAAATTCTTTTAAAATTATTTCAAAATCATTTTAAAATCTATTTCAAAAATCTTTCAAAATCATTTCAAAATGATTTTAAAATTATTTCAAAATCTTTCAAAAATTTATTTCAAAAATCTTTGAAAAATCATTTCAAAATCATTTTAAACTTAATTTCAAAAATCTTTGAAAAATCATTTTAAAATTATTTCAAAATCTTTGAAAAATCATTCCAAAATCATTTAAACTTTTTCAAAATATTAATCAATTAATTTCAGAATATTATTCAATTAATTTCAAAATATTAAAAGGGTTTAAAAATCTTTTCTTCTCAAATCATATTATGACTGCAAATGTTAACTCCAATTAATTTTCACTATAGTCTTCAAGTTTAATATTTACTAATTTGAAATTCAAACTTATATTTTCAATAATCTTAATTGACAAAGTTTATTTTATCTGACACTTACTCATAAGCCAAACATGCCTGAAAACTTAGAATGGGTGAGATGAAAAATTCAACAAAATATAAAAGACCCATTATATTTTTGGACTCTAGGACTCTAGGACTCATTATAGGGATTCATGTTTGCATTAGTTAAGGGGGAGTGAACGGAGTCAAACTAATTATCAAGTTTCTATTGAAGAGCTTTTCAAATTTAATTAAATATCTTTTGAAAAAACTTTTCAAATAGAAATATTTAGATTTAGCATGCTTGTAATTTAGGGCTCTGATACCTAATCAAATCAAATTTAAAATTTAATTAACTTGACTCATACTTGGACTTAATGACAAATTGAATTTAACTTAACTAAACATTTAGCTACTCCCTCTTTGCTAACAAAAGACTTTAAACTAAATATCTTTCAAACTTGAGAATGTTTTTAAGCTAAAATACTTAAAACTTTAGCTACATTTTCTAACTTTTACATCTTTTCAAAATCACCCTTGAAGACTCCTTCAAAAGTCAAGTTTGCAAAAGGCTTAGCTAAGTGATTTTTATAACAATGAAAATTAAAAGCTAAGTCAATGTTTCAAAAGAAAAATTCTTATTTTTTAATTTTTATTTCACTTAGCAAAAAGTTAAACAATGAAAATTAATTATAACAAAGCTAAGTGTTATAAAAGCTATTTCAAATTTTTCTAAGTATTACTAGTGTTTAAAAATTTCAAATTTTTTAAAAAGGTGATAAATTTTCAAATCTTGTCTACTCTTATCCCTCTTTAAAAAGTTAAGCATCAAAATAACTTGCTCTTCTGAAAAATTCAGACTTCTTTCACAATGGTATATTTTGATATATGGCAAAGGGGGAGATTAGGAAAATTCAAAAAAAAAAAAGGAGGGCTTTTATTAAGGGGGAGTTTAGTATTACAAAGTTAAAAGTTTCCAGCTTAACTGTGCTTGCATTTAAAGTTTACTTACTTAAGCTTGGTTAAAACTTAATGCATCTATTTGTTATCGCATGTTTTTTCTTAACTTTGAATTTCTTGTTGCCATAATCAAAAAGGGGGAGATTGTTGGTGCGGGAAGCATCCGACGATCAAACCCGAGTTTTGATAATGGCAAAGGATTCAAAGTTAAGGGGTTTTGTGATCGGCGACTTTGTTGAGTGTTTCGGAAAGTCCTAACCTGGTTAGGCGGTGAAAACCCTAGGGGTGGTAACCCTAGGTCCTGGGGGTGGTAACCCTAGGTGGAGAAAAGTCCTACTGCGGTTAGGCAAAGGGAAAAACCCTAGGGGTGGTAACCCTAGGTCATGGGTGGTAAGAAAGTCTGGCAAGTCGGTCGATGGCTTGAGCAAAGTCTAGGGGTGGTAACCCTAGGTGGAAAGTCCCGTGTCGCGAACCGTGAAACTAGACTGAAAGCGGATGTCTGAGAAAGTCCCAAGCATGTGAGTGTCAAGTCCGTCGATCCACGATCTGGAGGATCTGACAGTAAATCTCAGTGGAGTAGGTGAGGACGTGTTCTCATGGGGAATAGTAGGGGCCTGTCGACCTAGGTTTCGAGGAAATCGCGGTGCATCCTCGAATTTGTCAAACTTTCATTATTATCATTCATTATGTTTACCTACTAACTTTGTTTGCGGTATGTGTTTGGGACTAACACATTTTGCAGAACAAAGCAAGTTACAACTCCTGGATGAAGAGGCGCCCATGAGCTTGGCCGTCGGTCTGCTCGAGGAAGAAAAGAAGGTCGGAGGCGCCTTAGATGTAGTTCAGGGCGCCTTGTGGTCAAGGCGCCTTGGGTAAGGCGCCTTGGCCTGAATGGATGAAGTTCACCAAGTCTCTGTGATCTCAGTGACTCGACGTTTAAGGCCTGAAGGGCTTCCGCCAACACCCCTTTATAAGGGGTCTCGGCGGACACGAATAACGAACTCAAGCAACCCGCTCAAGTGCTTCTAGAAACACGGAAGTCTTTCGTTACAACTCCCGACAACCGGAGCTTCAGATTCTCGCTACTTTATTGTTGTTGGTATAATTTGTTTTAGTTCTTTCAATTGTAATATCTTATTGTACATTTTACGAGCTTATAGGCTTACGCCCACGAGCGATCAAGGATCGCGCCTTCGAGTAGAGAGTCGCTTTAGGCAGTAAAACTTCTTGTGTCCCTCGTGATTGCATTCGTTATTTCACTGTATATTTACTTTGATAGTTTTCCGATTCCGATCAAATAGCGCCCGCTATTCACCTCCCCAGCTCTGCCTCGATCCAACAGTTATGTTTATGCTTTATTTCTTTTTAGAGCATATAGTTTCTAGTTCTTTTCGTATACACGCACATTCGTGATTTTGTGAGTTAGATAGCGCTTACTAAGCAAATTTTGCTTATAGACTACACTTCCTCTTACTGCAGATAAAGGAAAAGAAAAGATTTAGCAAGGAAGGCGACAAGGTGGCGCGGATGGTGTGTGATGCCAGGACTATGGAAGCCTTGGGACTTAGTTTAAGAATTTATTAAGATTGCCATTTATTAAGAATGTATTAGATGAGTCATTTAGTCTTCCGCTGTTAGTTAATTGTAGGTTTTTATTTTGTTTCCGCTATTCATTACTTGCATGATTTGATTTCATTAAACTGCGTGGTGATGTTATTCCTTTTGTGTGTTTGATATGTGTTCCAGCCGCCTGTGGCTGTGTATATTATGTTATGTATTAATGATTATGGTCACCGGTACAAGGGAGACTCTGCCGGAATTTTTCGGTAGGGTTTCCATGTGATTTTTAATCATACCGGTTAAGTTGAGTTAGTAGTTAAGTAACGGTCATCCTTAGAGAGTAGTAGTAGTAAGAAGGGTGGTCGTTACATCATCCTTCTCGCTAGCTGTGTTTTCCACTCGATTTCTTGTGTTCCTAAGCTCCTGTACACTTAGACACAAGGATCAAACACAACAGGACCTAATTGAATTAGTTGACCACATCAAAACTATCTCGGGGTACTAACAATCTCCCCCTTATTGATGTGCATCAATCTAAGTTCAAGTTAGGGTTAAAAATACAATAATATAGTAAGCAATGAATTAAACAATTTAATTGCAAAAATAAATACAAGGATAAAATTATGGGAATTAACCAAGTTAAAAAAATAAAAGAATGTCCTGACTCCCCCTTAACTTATACATATTTCTCTCCCTTTGATCACATAAAAAAAAAAGAAAAAATAACATAAATAGGTAGAAAATTTTGATATAAATTTCTAGGGGAATATAACAAGAAATCTTAGTTTAATGGCAGAAAAAGTAAAAGTTTTCAAATTTCTATTTACTTTGAAATTTTAATTTCAAATTCCTTTTAACAAATAATATTATATTTTATTACAAAAAAATAATATTTTCAAATTTTAAGTTTACAAAATAATTTTTAATTTCAAAGTATGCTTTTTGTTAAAAAAAATTACTCAATAGAAAAAAAATTAAAAAAAATTATTTGTAGCTTAAATCATCGAATAGTATAAAAAAATTTAACTCGGAATATAAACAAAAAAAAATTATTTTTTTAATTGAGACAATTTCAAAAAAGATGAATTTTAATCTAAAAAAGATTTTGGAACCCAATATAGGTTCCTACCTACTGGATTTATTGTAAATTTTAGAAGTACATAGTTTCTAGGGATTTTCTTAACCTGTACCTGGTAATTTCTAATGTACCAGTTCATTTTATCATAATTTCAAATTTTTTATTTTTGATAACTATTCGAATTGAAACATACATAGTCATTTTCTAATTTTTCTAGTTATGCTTTCAATCTATCATTTTCTATTCTTAGATTATCATACATTATTATGGGGCATGAATTAGCTAAGGTTAGTTTTATCTTAGCATTTTCTCTTTCTAGTTTTATTAAACCCTTGGAGAATACCTTAATAAATCGAAATGGCTTTTAAGGAGGTAAGGTGCGTACCATACTTACCTCGTGTTCTGATGCTCCCATTTCATCGCAGCTTTCTTTTGAAGCTCCTCCCCCTTCATCAATGCTCATCTCTAAACTACTTTCATCTTCTTCTTGGTGATCAGTCAGTAGGGCTAGTCCGGCATAGGCCTCGATCTCGGGCTCGGAGGATAAAGATTCCTCCCATGTTGCCTTTAAATTCTTGAGCTTCGATCTTGTTGGTCTTTTGCCCTTGTCTTTCTCCCTTTTTAGTATGGGGTAGTCATCCTTGATGTGCCCTTCTTCTTGACAATTGCAACATTGAATTTTTCTTTTTCTCCGAAAGTCCTTTTTCATCTGTGACATGAATTTATTATATTTAATAAATCTAATAAATTTTCTTACCATTAATGCTACTTCATCTACGTCGATAGATGCCTCGGAGTCTGAATCTAGTCTGCCCTTCTGAGCTTGCAGTGCTAGGTTTTGATTTGGTCCCTTTTTTATTCTATACACTGAGACTCGTGTAATTTAAAAGTGAAAAAAAGATTTGCTTATGTACTTACCTTGAGATCTATAGAGATATAGTAGGAGTCTACTATAGATGTCCATTCCAGTGTTCTTGGAAATGCATTTAAGGCATACCTTAGCTCGTCCCAATTAGTTACCGTTTCTCCGAGGTTCGTTAATCCGGTGATTAGCTCCTTGATTCTTCCATGTAGATGAGCAACCGATTCTCCTTCTACCATCCGGAGGTTGCTGATTTGGTCCAGGAGCAAATCCCATCTCGCGAACTTTGCTTTGAACGTTCCTTCGTGTAGATCCAGGAACTTCTCCCAAAGATCCTTTCCTGATTTGTAGGTGTCGATTCGGCTAACTTCCTACAGAGGTTGTAACGACCCAATTTTCCCTATTTCGAGTTCTAAAAGTCCATAAAAATATTTGGAAATACATTTAAAATATTCTAGAGATTTTTAGGAGTTTTTAGAGTATTTTTACGTAATTTTTGGAGGTCGTTTAGTATGTTTACAAAAAGAAAGAAATTTTGACAAAAACCGTTGAAGGTAAGGCTCGAACCCGTGACCTCCGGCCGAACCGAACCCAACCGGACACAGCAAACCAACCGAGCTGTGAGCACTTTGTTAACTAAGTATGGAGAGAAAAAGATTTAAAGTATAGTTATATGGGAAAACCCTAGATTTAAAAGAAGCTTAAGTTTTCTTTTCCCCGAACCGAAACCTCTTCTTCTCCTCTGCTTCTGCGTGTGCGACGGCGGGCTCGGGCGGAAGGTAACGAAGGCTTTCTTCCGGCAAACCTTGCCAATTTTGATCCCCTTCATCGAGGAGAAGGTGAAGACGTAGAAGAAGCGCCGAGATTTGAGCTCATCCGAACCCTAGACCTCCTTCCTCTTCTCGGTTGTAAGTCCTAGCAATCAAGGGTAAGTACTACTCACCTGCGGTAGGAGTTGTTTCGGGTTTTCCGTTTTGATTTTTCCTTGCTTCCGAGGCCTAGCATGAACCCTAGACTTAGTATTTGGGCTGCACAGCAAGTTGCCCTTTCCTTTTCATGAGCATAGCATGTTAAGGTCAAGAAATTGTGTTCTTTGTTCATTTTGAATTCAAAGCACGTTGTAAAGATTTTTAGTTTTCTTTTTGATTCGGATTAACCTGCACATCCTTTGCTGCCGTGAGTTTAAAAGAAGAACATGTATGGTGGATTTAGATGCTTTCCTGCCGTGAGTATGAGAAGTTTTTTTTTTAAACCAGCAAGTTGGGTTTTTATTCTAGCATGTTGTTTAGACCTTTCCCTTGTGGTATAATTTTCCTTTGCTGTATAATTTTTCCTTGCTGTTTGCAAGCATGAGCAGTTTCTCTTTACTTTGCTGTTGTGAGCACGAGTAATTTTCCTGGAGTTGCTGTGCAATCCGATGATTTGTATAGCTTGAGCATGTAGTTTGAATCCTTTCACCCTTATGATTAGTACATCAGATTTAGACATGTTTGGGATCTTAATAGGCATGATCAGTTACATGGAGTTTTATAGTTTTTGGACAGAATTGAAGAAAATGGAGAAATGCATGTAATGATTAGTTGTGGTTCATTGTTTCCTTAGGATAATTTCAATGTTGATGCATAGTTTGAAGTTCTAAAATGGATACATTGCTTACTTATGATAAATTGACAGTTTAGATGTATGATGTAGTTAAGTAACGGTCGCCCTTAGAAAGTAGTAGTGAGAAGGGTGGGTTGTTACAGAGGTAGCATGCTCAGCAAATGGAATTCGGCTCACCCATTAGCTTTGAAGTTCTCTTGTTCTTTCTTTGTCCATGAATGCTCCTCTTTCTCAGCTCCTTGTTAGTCCATAGGGGTTACAAAATCATATTTCATAATTAAGAGAATTTCAAAATTCATTTTAAAAATTACCTCCATCCAACGTTTCTATTGTGGGAAGTCTCCCTCGAACTTCGGCAGATAAATGCTCGGTCCGACCATCGTCTTTGTACTTCATTCGACGGTTAGTCCTTCTGAAGTGGTTGGGCTCTGATACCACTTATTGGTGCAGGAGCTGGCAAGAGGGGGGTGAATTGCCTATAAAATAAAATTGACCTTTCTCGACCTTTCAACTCTAATTAGTAGCACAATTATACTAAATTAAATCAACAACTAAAAATGAGAGACAAAGAAATTATTTGGTTACAACTTAGTTGGTTGTTAATACAAGGCAAAAGAAAACACTAAAACTCTCCTTCTTTGAAGACAGAGAAGCCTCTTACACTCGTTAAACGCTCAAAAAGTTACTAGTAAATGAATACAAGAGTTGTTAATTATTTCCTAGGTCCAGGGGTCTTTTTATAGCCCCTGGAAAACTCTATCCGCAGCTTGAAGGCGCCTCCAATGAGGTCCAAGGCACCTTCCATCGGATAAGTTTTATTCGTGGCTAACAGCTATTGAAAAGCGTCTTTAAAGGTTGGAAGGCACCTTCGTACTGTTCATTGAAGGCACCTTCCATACTGCAGATCAGCTCCTTTGTTGATCTCTTCAAGTGGGTGATGCTCCGGCTAACCGGAGTTGAGCTCACCCGAACCCAACTCTGATCTTCTCCTCGAGTAGCCTTCCTCCCTGGCTTCTCGTCCCTTAAACTGTCGTATGTGTCCTTCTAGTCCGCCGGTGTACTCTTCCACAACATCTCATCCTCGGATGCACCGATCCCATCGACTCCCTTGCCATGCCATCCTTCCCACTAGCTGCGTCTTCTGCTCGATTTCTTGTGTTCCTAAGTTCCTGTACACTTAGACACAAAGATCATTCACAACAGGACCTAACTGAACTTAGTTGACCACATCAAAACTTTCTTGGGGTACTAACACGTTGCACCAACATAGAAGTCTAGTTAGGTCAAAGGAGTGACCTGATATCTAGCAGGAAACCTAACTGGATCTGCGGGACCTAACAGTTGGCCGAAGTCCAGTTGGGTCTACAGACCTGACAATTGGTGGGAAAACCTAGTGGACCAAGGAAGAGTCAAGCGATTCTGCATGGTAAGTAAGGTAAGTCACTAGATGAGAATCTTCTAGTGAGGATAGTCCTAATTGGGAACTTTAGGTGCATGTCCAGTTTAGGTTCATTTTGGAAACCTAAACTGAGATCAAGACTAGTTCCTGGTCTTGGAAAGATAGGAACTAATTTTTACTGCTATTTTTATTGTGCTAACTTTGTTTGACAAGGTATACCTTATTTTGTTGGACTAACATATTTTGCAGAGCCGAAGGAGCACAAAATGCCTCAGGTGAACAATACCTGAAGCGCCTTCCATGCGAAGGAAGGTGCCTTAAGTTGGGCAATGGAAGGTGCCTTGGAGAGGCTTGAAGGTCCCTTGGTCAAATAAGGCAGAAGGTTTCGTTGAAGATAAGAGCCAGAATTTGGGGGATAAAAATTGGTGTTGAAGGCGCCTTTCATCCCCTTTAAAAGGGTTACTCGACCAAGGTTTCACACACACTTCTTCTACGAGCTTCTATGCAATCGTGTGATGTTCCAACTGCTCCGACTTCATGTTGTTGCTCTACTACGACGCTACTGTGTTCAATTACTACTGAGAAGCCGTCCAACACCGAGCTCGATCTGTTAAATCTAGAAATATTGGGTAACAAAGTTTCTTTGTGTCACGCCCCAGGTAGTCCCTGTCAGAAGAAATTTCGACAGCATCTCCCCTGTACGGGTGATAATATGAATCCAGAATATATATATCTATACCTCGGTCACACACGGCCGGAACAATACAATACAAATAAGAAACAAACCACGCAGTTTATATCAACATTCCACACAGTTCAACATATAATCAACCCACGCAGTTTAATAAGGAAGGACGATATAGAATCCTCGAAGATATATGTAAACATCCTACTCCACTACAACGAAGAAAACAAATCCACGAAGTAATGAGAAAATCCACAGCGGAAAACAAAAGTAGCAAACCCAAATGTTCAATGTCCACAATACAAACCCACAATACAAGTATATAAGATGCAAAAGCAAAATATAATCCGACAAAGAAACTCCTCACGATAATAGGGCTAGCGACTGGAATATCTCCCAACGGCCTTGGGTTGGGCTCCAATAGTCGTCCATGTTGGTCCCTTGGAGGCCGGCAAGAGGGAGGGGTGAATTGCCCTACAAAATAAAACTCGAACCTTTCTCGGATTTCAACTATATCATAAACACTTGTAAAAAAAATAGAGACTAAGTAAAGAAATCATACACCAGAGATTTACTTGGTTTGCAATCAGAGGATTGCTAATCCAAGGAAAGTAAAGCGTTGACCTTCTCCTTGGAGAGGCCTCTTTAGCGTTGACGCTGACAATGACAAATTGAAAGCACAGAAAGAATTGATTACAAGTGAGTTATTTTTAATTCCGGACCAAGGCTATATTTATAGCCTTGGTCGGGGCGCCTGGAAGGGTTTCGAGCGCCCCTCAACGGTCGGATCGAGTCAAAACTCGATCTGGTCAATTCTTTCGGGTCTAGCGTTCCCAGGCTCCGGCGCGCGCGGGCGCCGGATGGGCGCCCTGGAGCCCAAAGTCAACAACGTTGACTTTTTCGCCTCCGGTTCAGCTCGTCTCGGTCCGGGTCTTGTTCGCTCCGGCTCCGCTAGCTTGGGTGATCTCGGCCATCCGGAATAGGGCTTACCCGAACCCAAGTTCCGGCCTTCTCCTTGAGCAGCCTTCCTTCCCGGTTTCTCGTCCCTCGAACACCGCGCACGTTCTTCTGTCCACCGGTGTACTCTTCCGCGGTCACCTCGTCCCTCGGATGCACCGAGCCCATCGGCTCTCTCCCCGTGTCGTCCTTCTCGCTAGCCGCGTCTTCCGCTCAACTTCCTGTGTTCCTAAGCTCCTGCACACTTAGACACAAGGGTTAAATACACGCAGGACCTAACTTAGCTTGTTTGATCATATCAAAACATCACTACAAGAATTCGGACTTTTAGCGACGCATAGCATGGTTAACGTCGCAAAATATGACCTTTTAGCGATGCGTGGAAGGTTTCGCGTCGCTAAAAGATATAACATTAGGAGGGAATTTTTTCACATTTATTTTGTATCATTTAGCGACGCATTAAACAATATGCGTCGTCAAATGAAGGCCTTTGGCGACACGCATATCACTCCACGTCGCTAAAAGATAGTGCAAATTTTACCTGGATCATTTGGCGATGCGACATAGAAAGCACGTCGTCAAATGTGACACTATGGCGACGCATTCTGCACTCAACGTCACTAATAGTAGTGAAAATTTTTCCCACCTCAAATTGTGGTTATTTGGCGACGTTGATACATTAACCGTCGCTAAAATAAAATTCGAGATTAAAAATTTTCCAAAAAATTTATAAATTATAAATAAAAATAAATATCATTTGAAAATGCATTAGAAAGAAATTTATTAAATAATTAATATTTTATTTTATTTTAATAAATTAACTGTTCATATTCTCTTTTAACAAAATTATAAATCAAAATAAATATCATTTAAAAACAAATCAAATAAATTATTAAATAATTAATATTTTAATTTATTTTAATAAATTACGGTTCGTATTCTCTTTTAACAAAATTATAAATCAAAATAAATATCATTTAAAAATAAATCAAAGAAATTATTAAATAATTACTATTTTAATTTATTTTAATAAACTAACCGTTCGTATTCTTTTTAACAAAATTATCAATCAAATTAAATATCATTTAAAAATAAATCAAACAAATTATTCAATAATTATTATTTTAATTTATTTTAATTTATTTTAATAAACTAACAGTTCGTATTCTTTTTTACAAAATTATCAATCAAATTAAATATCATTTAAATACAAATCAAACAAATTATTAAATAATTATTATTATTTTTTATTTTAATGCATTAAAACCCTACCTTTTTGTTCACGCTAAATCGATTTCACAAAACGCCTTTTCGCCTTCGTGCTCGTCGAGTCGTCGAGGATCTCCTGCTCCCTCTCAACAGGTAAGCCTTCTCGCCTGCCGATTTCTTTGTTATTGCTTCTCACCATTGCCGCGATTTCTTCTCCCCTGTTCATGATACTCCATGGCGTCCCTAGCTTCTCTGCCGCGATTTTTCTCTCCTGTGCATCTTGCTCGCCGAGTCGCCGAGGATCTCCTGCTCCCTCTCAACAGGTAAGCCTTCTTGCTTGCCAATTTCTTTGTTATTGCTTCTCACCATTGCCACGATTTCTTCTCCCCTGTTATACTCCATGGCGTCCCTAGCTTCTCTGCAATTCTAAGACATCCAATATGTCATCATAAAGTAAGCTCAGACCTATGCTCCATTTATTCTTGTCCTTTCTTTTCTTTTGCTTTTAATCGATTCTGAACAGTGATTCTAATCTATTGTTGTTTTTCAACTAGAAAAGAATATATGTCTGTTCCAATCTTTTAAGCTTTTATAGATTTAAACTTAAATGGTTAATTTGTCAACCTATTTGGAAGCTGAGTCAACCGATCATTTAAGCTTTTCATTATGTTTGATATTATTTTATTAAAAATTGTTCATAGAAAGTAATTTTTTTTATAGGATTTTCTCTTTAATAAATTTCATTTTATTTTATCCTTTAATAAATATGCTTGTGTGCAGATTAGATGTTACCCGCATCTATGAATTTTTTTGGCAGAACAAATTTGAATATGAAAAGACAAACTTGGTGATGGCGGAGGTAGAGCGGCTTGCCATGAGAGCTATTCGAGAAGGAAGGTGTAAGATGAGGAGGCATTGGAAACAACTCGGGGGATTTGGAAATAAAGATTCACCAAAAAGGAAGCCGTACAAGGGAGTAAGCCAAGATGATTGAGATTTTCTTTGTAATTATTTTGGCAAAAAAAAACAAATGGTTAGTAATAGTTAAATTTAGTCGATAAATATTTTTTTATTGTTACTTGCACTAATATTATCTTTTTTATAGGAAATATCTGAAAAGAATATTAATAATCGGTTTAATAGGCCACTTGAAGGTGCACATGGATCGAAAACTTTGGTTCAACATTATCACACAGCTGTAAGTTTTATTTGAAAATAAAATTTCTTATCATAATTTATATGATAATAAATTGTTTCATTTTTTAAGGCTGATCCTGTGACGGGAGAGCTTCCCAGTGTGATTGACACATTCGAGAAATTTTTTCATAAAGGAGGACAATGGAAGAATGATTGGGCTGCACAAAAACATGTAAGTATTTAATACATTCGAGTTGAAGCTATATTTAGATATCCTCTCTGATTATTATTATTACTTAGTGCAACTCAAGTAGATGATACATCACAATTAACACATATACTGAAGTACAAAATGGCAAAATCTACCCTTATTAAATAACATATAAAGATATTTTGAAAAAAAAAACTCTAGGATCCGATCCTTAAGCATTTCCAGCATTGTCTTCAGTAAAAGAGAATTTGACTCTAGCTATATCTGATGAGTACAAACTAGGAAAAAGAGAATTTGACTCTAGCTATTTCCAAGTACAAACTCTAGGACAGGTACTTAAGCATTTCTAGCATTGCCCCAAATCTGATGAGTACAAACTAGCTATCTAATTGTTAATAGTTGCTATTTGAGCCAATTGTATTTTAATTGTGTTGTCTGCATATATAGTTGATACGTACTTCACATAATTCCTTCTGCTTCATCGAATTAATATAAAATGAAATAGCATTTGGTTATTTATTTGTATATTTGATGATTAATTTGTTTATAATTTTTTTACATATTGTTGATGTATTTATTCATAAAATTTAAATTCATTAATTCATTATTTTTCATACTAATATTTTTTTTTAGGATGAAATGGTAGATCTTCGATTGACTCAATCAGAAAGTGAAGAGTTCACCTCTACGGTGGATAATGTATGCCAGCCAAAGGATGTCAATATCATGACGCAAGTCTTAGGCTCACGGTCTCGTTATGTGAAGGGTTTAGGTCCATTACCTAAACTATCTGTAGTGGGTGGTTCTAGAGCCACAAACATCAGTTCAAAATATCATGATGATTATGGAAAATTTGTAACTATGCAGAAAACAATCGATGAACAGAATCTGACTATACATGAGCAGGATCAAAAATTTGAAGCATTATTGCACCAACTTCAACAGGTCATTCTTGGCTTCTCATTACAGCCTCCACCAACATGCTCTTCAATTCGACCTCCTCCACCACCTCCCCCGCCTCCATCATCGACTATGTAGTTATTTATTTTGTAACATTATGTAATGTGCATTTCGCTACTTATATGTTCTTTTGGATAATATTTGACAGCTAGTTGTGTTCATGTTTTAAAAATATTCGACTAATTAATAGTAAATTACACTTTTATGATGTATTTTAGACACATTATAATGTTGTGACTGAATGAGCAATATATTTTGTAATGCGTAGACTGCGTCACAAATAATGAAAGAAAAAAATATAGCAAAAATACATTTCGCGACGCATTTCATGTGTCGTGACATGTTAGAACCTATTCGCGACGCATAAAAGACGGTGTCACCAATATTAGCGTTGCGAAATGACATCACCTTTGGCGACGTCATTTGGCGACATAATAAAAGAAGGTGTCGCCAATACTTGCGTCGCGAAATGTTGTACCCTTTGGCGACGTGTACCTTAATGCGTCGCCAAAGATCATATTGACATTTGCATACGAACCAATTGCGACGTATGCTGGCGACGCATGTTTGCGTCGCAAAATGTTCTGCGACGCATTTTACGTACATATGGAGACGCTAAAATGCGTAGTTAAAAGTCCGAATTCTTGTAGTGCATCTTGGGGTTCCAACAATCTCCCCCTTTTTGATGTGAGCAACCCAAGTTAAGTTAGGGTGACCATATGCAATAAAAAAAATTTATATTCAAATAAGTCCAAATATTTTTCAATTGAAAAATTATAGTACCTCCCCTCCCCCTAGACTTAACATACTTCTGTTAGAGTGTATACTAAAAGCCTAGCTTTTGGTATAAACATTTATCTAGAAATAAGAATCACATTGGTCAAATGTCTACATTTGTGATAAATGTAGTTGTTCAATTAATTTATATTGTAGATAACATGGTGTGTGGTGTCACACACAGAGGATCATGTTATCAGTACCTTATAAATTATAAACAGTAGCTCATGACCAAGATGGAAAGGAACAAACCATTTGAAGGTCGTAGTGTAATTAGGTATTAGTTTATCTTAACTATATAATTACACTAGTACACTTAGAGTGTATTGAGTAGGACCATTAGAGGTCGTTTTTTTTATACTGACTTTATAAAGAAACAAAGACCTCAGTTATTATGGAAGTGTGTGCTCTTAATCCTAATATAATAACAAGCACATATATTTGATATTTATTTCTTTAATTTATCAATGAGTGAGATTTAGTTCGATGAATCAATAAGCCCGATAAGTTGGTAAATGATATCACTTATAGTGTGTGTTGTTGATTATAGAAGGAAACTGTGTCCTAGTGATCTAGGTTGAGAATATCCCCAAGAGGAGCTCATAAGGATTGTCATGTTAAACCCTGCAGGTGGACTTAGTCCGACATGACAATGAAGTTGAGTGGTACTACTCTTGGAGCTAGATATTAATTAAGTGAGTTGTCAGTAACTTACTTAATTAGTGGACATTTGTTATCTTAAACACAGGGAGACTAACACACTCATAATAAGAAGGAGCCCAAAATGTAATTTGGGATTGGTGCGGTAGTTCAATAATAGTTCTTTAGTGGAATGAATTATTATTGATGAAATTAAGTTGTGTGTTCGGGGCGAACACGGGATGCTTAATTTCATCGGGAGACCAAAACCAATTCCTCCTCTCGGTCCCTATCGTAGCCTCTAGTATATAGAGATTTATACCCACCGCATACCCACCTTCTTACCCATCCAATGGGGCCGGCCAAGCTAGCTTGGAACCCAAGCTAGGGCCGGCCAAGACCCAGTGGATGAGCCATGTAGGTGGTCGGCCAAAGCATGGGTCCCAAGCTTAGGTGGCCGGCCACTAGAATATTAAAAAGGATTTTTATTAAAATTATTTCTTATGTGGATATCATGATTTTAAAAGAGAGTTTAAAAATAAAAAATTTCCTTTTATAGCTTTCTACAAAAGATTAAGAGAAGAGATTAATCTCTTTCCTTATTTGTAGTTTAAGAGGATGGTTTTAATTTTTGGTAAAAACTTTTCTTATTTGTAAATCATCTACATGTTTAAAAGAGAGTTTAAAATTTAAAATCTTTCCTTATTTGTTGATTAAAAGGTGGATTTTAAATTTTAAGAAAACTTTCCTTTTTAACCATGTTCATGATTTAAAAGAGAGTTTAAAAATTAAATATTCTCTTTTATAAGTTTCTACAAGAGATTAAGAAAAGATTTGATATCTTTCCTTATTTGTAGATTAAAAGAGATTTTAATTTTTAGAGATAACTTTCTTTTTATCCACATGTTTAAAAGAAAGATTTTAATTTATTAAATTTCCTTTTTATTAACCAATCATGAAGGGATAAAATTATTGGAGAAATTTTTATAAATTTCTAGAAACAAATTAGGAAGTTTTAATTTTTGTTTTAATTAAAACTTTCCTTGATTTGTGGAGTAGAGTGGTCGGCAATTAAAGGAAATTAATTTTTAATTAATTTTTCTTTTTCATGGCAAAAGAATTAAGGAAGGTTTTATTAATTTTTCTTTATTTGCCAAGACCAAGGATTATAAAAGAGGGGGTAGAGGAGGCTTCATGGTGAACAACTATATTCTTTTTATTCCTCTCTTTTCTTCTTTGGTGTGGTCGGCCCTATTTCTCTCCTCTCCTCTTGTTGGCCGAAACTTATCTCTTGGTGGAGCTTTTGTTAGTGGCCAGATCAAGGAAGGAGAAGAAGGAGAGAAAGCAAGCCTCGTTTCTAGCATCCCTTGGAGCATGGTGGTGGTGGCCAAACCTCTTCATCCTAGAAGATGTTTTGATGGCCGAAACTTGCAAGGAAGAAGAAGGTGCTTGGTGGTTCTCATCTCGGAAGATCGTTGCCCACACAATGTCCGAGGTTAGAAGAGGAATAGGTAGAAGATCAAGAGGTCTTTCTAAAAGGTATAACTAGTAATTTTTCTTTCCGCATCATGCTAGTTATTTATGGAAATAATACCAAATACAAGAGGCTTACGATTCTAGTATTTCGAATATATTTTTCGAAGTTGTGTTCTTTTGTTTTATTTTTCCTTGTGTTTTGATTGTTCTTTTCGGTTAACCTAAAGTTATTTTAGGAAATTAAATATTAGCTTTCTATAAAAGGTTTTGTCTAGTCGGTGGTGGTTGCTCCCATATCCAAGAAGGCCATGTGCCTCGCCACGTCAGTACTGGGAACCAATTATGGAAATTAATATTTAATGGAATTAATAACTTAAGGTGATTTGGGTCGAACGTGTTAAGTTCCGCAGGAGATCCAAGTCAAAACCTAAAAGAACAAATAGATTAAGTTTTGGATCAAACGTGTTAAGTTCCGCAGGCGATCCAAAATTTAATTTAAAAGAACACATGGTAGCTAGGAAAAGGTTCAGACCTTTGTACAAAATTTTTGTACAGTGGAACCTCTAGGTTTTTCGAGTAGCAACCAACAACTTCTCCCCCTTTGATCACATAAAAATTGGGGTTATAAACAAGTCTAAGGTAAATTCAAAATAAGAACTTTTAAGTGTAAAATATTTAATAATGTCTAAGTAAAGACATTGTTTTAATTGTTTTAATTTCCTTGCTGAAAATGCTAAGTCTAATTTTAATTTTAAATTAAATAGGTTTTTGGAACCCAATAGAGGTTCCTACCTACAGGATTAACCAAGTATTTCCTAGGTATATAGATTTTTGATATATTTCTAATTTGACTTTGATGAAATCTATAATACCAATTTAAACATCTATAATTTCTAAAAGTAGAAATATTTGAACCATTAGATTTTTTTCAATCTTTCTATTTCTTCTTTTAGTTTTTCATTTTCAATTTTCAATTTTTCAAAATCCTCTATAAGACATGATTTTGCCAAAATTCTCTTTGTTTCTAAAATTTCATTTTCTAATTTGGCATTTTTATTTTCTAATTTATACATGGATTTAGTCATAGCTTTGATACCAAAGTAAAGTTCATCAGGGGGTAAGAGGCATACCTCACTTACCATATCAGACTTGAAGCCTGAATCTCCCCCTGCTTCGCTACTTCCATCTAAGGTCGCTCCCCCTTCATCGATGCTGGGTTCTAATGTACTTTATCCTTCATGGCTAGCCATCAGTGCAATCCCCGCATATTCATGAGCTTCTGATTCAGATGAAGAAGTGTCATCCCAAGTTGCTTTTAGGTTGTGTTTCTTGGGTGTCTTCATTTTGACCTTCTTGAGTTCTGGCCAGTCTTCCCTTAGGTGTCCCTCCTTCTGACATTGGTAGCACCGTACCTTTCTTCTACCTTTTTGATTCTTTTTATTCTGAATTTTAAATTTATTAGATCTAAAAAACTTTTTAAAGTTTCTTACCATGTACGCTTCTTGATCGTCTTCGGAGTCTGACTAGGGTTCATACTTGTTAGTTGCGTTCAGCGCCATAGTCTAGGTTGTGTCCTTTGATATCTCTGCATATCTAGTTTTGTGTAATTCAAGGGTAGAAAACAACTCTTCTAAAGTACTTACCTCCAGGTCTTTTGAGATGTAGTAAGCATTGACAATTGATGTCCACTCCGGAGTTCTTGGAAACGCGTTGAGCGCGTAGCGTATAGTGTCCCGGTTTGTTACCGTTTCACCAAGGTTTTCGAGACCAGTAACTAGTTCTTTTACCTTTGCATGTAGACCGGCTACTTTCTCACCTTTCTCCAGACGGATATTCATCAGTTTGTTGCGGAGGATGTCCCTTCTAGCGAGCTTTGCTTCGGACGTGCCTTCATGGAGTTCCAAGAACTTCTCCCAAAGTTCTTTAGCAGATAAATAGTTTCCGATGCGGTTGACCTCTTGAGGCGGTAACACACTCAGCAGGTGATGTTCCGCACGGTTGTTTGCTACCGACTCATTCTGCTCCTTCTTTGTCCAATCGCTCTCTTCTTTTTCTTTTCCATCTTTATCTATTGGAGCTACAAAACCATATTTCATAATAAACCGAATTTCAAAATCTATTTTTAGGAATACCTCCATACGACGCTTCCAGTCTGCGAAGTTCCCCTCGAATTTTGGTGGGATGATACTTGGTCCGGCCATCTTGTTGCTTCGATCGGCAGTTAGTCCTCCTGAAGCGCCTTGGCTCTGATACCACTTGTTGGTCCCTTTGGAGGCCGGCAAGAGGGGAGGGGTGAATTGCCCTACAAAATAAAACTCGAACCTTTCTCGGATTTCAACTATATCATAAACACTTGTAAAAAAAATAGAGACTAAGTAAAGAAATCATACACCAGAGATTTACTTAGTTTGCAATCAGAAGATTGCTAATCCAAGGAAAGTAAGCGCACTATGATCTCCTCTGGGCAGAGAAGCCTCTTTACAACGTTGACAGCACAAATGAAAAGAACACAACTGAAAGCACAGAAAGAATTGATTACAAGTGAGTTATTTTTAAGCTTCTAGACCAAGCTATATTTATAGCCTTGGTCGGGGCGCCTGGAAGGGTTAAGGCGCTGCAGAGATAAACTTATCCCTAACGTTCGGATCAGTCAAAACTCGATCTGGTCAATTGTCCAGGGTGCCCGGAAGATTTCGGGCGCCCGGACCACAAAGTCAACAACGTTGACTTTTTCACCTCCGGTTCAGCTCGTCTCGGTCCGGGTCTTGTTCGCTCCGGCTCCGCTAGCTTGGGTGATCTCGGCCATCCGGAATAGGGCTCACCCGAACCCAAGTTCCGGCCTTCTCCTCGAGCAGCCTTCCTTCCCGGTTTCTCATCCCTCGAACGTCGCGCACGTTCTTCTCGTCCACCGGTGTACTCTTCCGCGGTCACCTCGTCCCTCGGACGCACCGAGCCCGTCGGCTCTCTCCCCGTGTCGTCCTTCTCGCTATCTACGTCTTCCGCTCGACTTCCTGTGTTCCTAAGCTCCTGCACACTTAGACACAAGGGTTAAACACACGCAGGACCTAACTTAGCTTGTTTGATCACATCAAAACACCTTGGGGTTCCAACACATATAACCACCAATAACATCCTATGGTACAGTACATTAAACCATAGAGCCTACAGTACAGTTTCCTAACAATACAACCTACGGTACAGTCTCCTAACAGTATAACAGATATGCATAGCTGAAATAAACTATAATAACCAGCAATAGGCATAAAGTACAGTCTATAGCAAGAATAATAAGAAAATGCATAACTGAAATAAACTGTACTCACCTGCGAGCCTTGTGCAACTGACTGTGAACATACACAGATAAAAATAGTCAGAGCAAAAGCATATAACCTGTATGCATGTCAATCATATGCAATCACCAAAATGCATCAATCATAAATAATGCAATCTGTGCATATGATGCAAATGACATGTTCTGGTCACCCCTACTGCCATGCTCAGCCGTCTCACACGCAATGGCGAGACCGAGTGGGTAGGACTATGACACCCGTGCACTCTGCCATCACTACCCCTGATGAGTGAAAGAGTGGACAGGATACTGTCAGAGTACACCTATTCTCCTACCCCAAACATAGTGAGGAAGCGCAATGCTCTCATATCCCGGTACACAATGACGGGGAGGGACCCAGGCGTGCTACCACGCTCCTATCACGCTACCCATGAGCGTCCTAGCGGAGCACCACCGGGCAACCTACCATACACACCCTGAGTATTGTGCCACTACCCATGTAGTGGTCACGTTGTGTGTAGGCCCATGTAGCCGGCCGACGAGCTCAACAATAATGGAGTCGTCAATCGCCCAGCATGCAATCATGCAATATGGTGCATGCGGCTACAGTATGTCATACCTGAACATATCCTCCTCCATATGTGTAGGTGCCAAAAAGATAAACACATATATAACAAGAATAGTAAACAATATGAATCCAACATCACACATCCAACATATCTATCAACTAATCCAGTATAGAGGGAAGCACAATAAATACCTCTATCTCTATAAACACAGATAAACATAGCTAGAAAGAAAAGCAGGCCAGACTAATGGATAGCAACTAACAGTATAAGCATGTATCAGGCATCAACTAAACTAAACCCAGAGAAAGTACTAAACTACCAATCACTAGTAATTATATATAAACTATACATATCATAAGACAATATCGAAAAGATAAGTCAAAGGGTACCTGCCTCCAATAGAAGGTACAATCACGCCAAATCCAACGTCGAGACGCCTATCTCGAATCAAAGTCCTGTGTCAAAAAATATATATATTTTATTTAGCTAAATCCAAATGAATAGCTAAATAAAATCCCTAAAATTAAATTAGGGCAAAACCCTAATCAACACAACCTCAATCTACATAATTAAATCTAATGGTTAATTAGGATTAGTTACATAATCCCTAATCACCAATTAGATTAGAAATCTAACGGTTGACTAAGGTTAATTACCCTAACCCTAACCATTCCATTAGATTAATTCTACACACAATCAACAACTAATTACAACATGTATCCACAAATCAATCACACTTAACCTGATTCATCTAGAACATGTATCAATTACTCTTGAACATACCTCAATTGAGCTGCTGGAAAACAAAGTGATCTGCTGGACCAGACAAGATCCTCAATTAACAACCACTGTTGATTGTTGAAACCAGAGGAGCTACTGGTTGAGGTGCTGTCGGAACCAAGAAGCCACAAAACCCAATTCCAGATCCACAGGACACTCAACCTCACTGGAAATCAATCGGATTACAACAAGAGATCAATCAAGGAGACCAATGATCCAACAGCAACTCTTCTAGGCATTGCCCAACAACTCAAGCACACTTCACTGATCAGAACCGAACCTCACTGGAAATCAATCGGATCAAGAAGGAATCAAACAAGGAGATCACAGATCAACAAGAAATGGAGATCTCTAATCAAGCAAAACTCAAATTCCAACAAGAACTCACCTCAAACCGAGACCTCAATCAACAGCAAGGAGGAGAAGGTCCACTGATCTGATCAAGGGAAAACCTAGCACGAGTCTGATCTGATTCCTTCCCCTAATCCAACAACACCTCCCTGATACCAACCTCTCCAAATCCGTGACCTAATTCCACCGCCAAGAAGATGAGGATCAGTAAACAGAGAAGAAAACCGAAGCTCTAAAATCCACAACTAGGTTTAATAGCTTACCTTCGAAACCCTAGGGCAACTTCAAGCCGGCGATCGGATCGGGGAAGAAAGGATCGGCAAAATCGAGGGGAAAGATCGGGGAAGGAAAGGCTCGGGGAAGACCTGAGAACAGGAGATCAGGAGGATCCGCCTCCTTGTTCGACCTCTAGCAAGGTTCCGGCGACCTCCTCCTCAGGCGGTGAAGACGATTGCAAGCCCCGTCGGCGTCGAGTTGTTTGCGAGGAACAGAGAGAGGAAAGGGTCGGGGAAGAGAGTCGGGGAAGGAGAGGAAATCGCAGTGAAGAGGAGGGTCGGGTTCGGCGTTTGGGAGAAATAAAAAGAAAATGAAAAAAAAAAATTATATATTAGAACATTTCCTCACTTAAATGGATATCCCAAACAGGCATATTCCGCGCCTACCGAACGATCCCCTCAAAACCCTCCGTACGAGTTCCGAAAAATTCCCATAAAATTTCTAAAAATCCCGGAAAATTTTATAAGGCTATTTTCCAAATAACCCTATTAATTAAATTTTCCAAGATCTCACACTTTGTGTACTTAATTACTGCATAAAGGAAAGTATAGCTTGGTACACTTATCCTATCTTTTTTATTATTCTCGATCCCCTCTTCCGGCAGTTCCGGAAAAGGTCATTAGTGGATTATTCGTCGATAGGTCTGTGGGACCTGGGTCTTGTAGTAGTAGTCGCCGAAAGCTCCGAACCAAATAACTCCTCGCGTATTGTGCTTTTTGCATACTCATTTTCAAAACCAAAAAAGATAGATTTTTAAAACCACGTGATTCCTCTCCCCCTCTCACGTGCGTAACAATCCTACAAAAACTCCCAGCATAAACCCAGGAGGCCTTAGAGCATACCGGGCATACGTGACTCAGCTCCTCACTTCCAGAGGCAGGGCTCCTATCTTGTTGTCGGTCAGTCCTAGCGCCGGTCAAATCTATGGGACTTAGCTCCCCACTTCTCAGTATTCTTATAAATAAGGCTCTTAGCATATACTTGCCCAGGCCCAGAGCTAGTTGGGTCTCCTCTAGGAGATAGCATTGTTAGGAAATTACATCAAACCTGTCAGAGAATAACATCTATTCACCGAAGAATATTCCATTATTCTGATATATACAAGCAATGGAACCTTCCTCTGCTCAGAGGAGGGTTGTTATACATCCTCCACCTGACATATTCTGACACCAAACATTCTCATTCGTCTTATTATTATGAAAGTTATGAGAGACGGTATAAAAAGGGGAGTCCTCTCTGTTGGTTAGGTACGCTAATACGTTTAACATACGCATCTACACTACAACACTAGGGTTCATCATCTTCTATCCTTTTCACTGGTGCTACTGTTTTGACTTGAGTGTCAGAGTGTCTATGCCAGCGACTCCCTCCCTGGCTCGGTAATTCCTATTTTTGCTAGTTCCTCCTAGCAACTCATCCTCCTCCTAGTTCCTATTTTTGCTATGCAGGTTAGTCCGCATCACCAGAGTCTTCATCTTCTCACGGTCAATATTGGATCTACTTATCCAACGCATCATCTTCCTCGCTTTCATGACAGGATCAGTTACGATTCTTTTTCTCTCTTCCGAGTCTTGGAAACCAATCCAATCAACATTAAGACAATTCTAAAGTTATGCTTTCTCCTCTCTAAAATGTTTCAAGGATTAGTTATGGTCAGCTCAAGAAGACTAGTCCAATAAGCCGAACCAAGAAGTAACTAACTCGCTTATAACCGAAGAAATGGAGAACCAACTTGTCTCCAAACCGATCTGAGTTTTTCACGCCATGTCATAGAAGAACCATAAGAGGATCTAGCTTCGATTTGCTTCATATAAGCAGATGAAGAACTCTACTAATTAATCTTCAACACTTCAAGAATCACATTCCAAATTAGTTGACACTAAAACATGAACACACTTAAGAGTTTCTCAACAGTTGAAGTTGCTTCATTAGGATAGGTGGTGTAACCCATTTTGCATGTCACGTGGCACATTAAATTAATTAAAATTGAAACTCAATTAAATTTAAGAAAAGAGATGTAGTAAGGAGTCCCAAGTCATATTTCTTTCCAAGGATAACTAGTGAATATGTGAATGACTAAAAATGTGATATTAATTTGTATTTCCTACTGAAGGTAAAGTTTTGGTTATTACAAGATCAGAATTAAAATGGCTACTATCCAACTAAATGCAATGAAATAGAAAATGTATGCTTGACAAAATTAAATCTGAGCAACAACTCACTTTATGAAATAAAGCTAACTTAAGTTTAACAAGCTAACAGCAAATAAACTTTCACATGAATAACTTCAATTCCTAAGTAAATCTATCAACTTAACCTAAACTGATTTGAATTGCATTTGCTGAAATGAACAAAATTACTCAAAGCTAAACTAAACCAGGAGAAAATCAATTTAAGGAAACATGGCTTAAAAGCAATTCTAATCTAATAGAAGTCTAAGAATCAGTAAATTCAGTAACAGAATTTGAACTAAGGTAAGAATTGAGAATTGAAACTGAAGCATGAATTGAAATCCCTAAACTCTTGTCTCTGATTTTCCTTTCAGACACAACTATAAGCAGTAACAAAAATAGAATGAGAAAATCTAACAGAATAGAATTCAACTTGGTTTTTTTTGCAACAAAAAGAAAAAAAAATTAAAATAATAGAGCTATCAATTGAAACTAAAATTCAGATTAAGAAACATCCACTAACTCAATCAACGCTTAAGTACTGCCTCTCTGCGAAGTCACAGAGAAACTTGCAAAAACTCCCTTGAGCAATCACCGGTGATGTTTAAGTCTAAAACTCGAAATTATGAAACTCCTAGCTAGCAGAAACCTCCCTACAAGCTTGCGATCTCATCAGAAATTCATCGTCCGAAGAACAGAGGAAATGGTTGTCGTGATCCCCAATCGATTGATCGGTTCAACTCTGAAATCGCGAGCCACTTAATTGACGGAAAGATAACAAAGACTCTAGAAAAACTCCTCCTGAGCTCCTGCCTCTTGGTAGAATCCTCCAGATCTAGAAAACTCCCCCGATCTGGATTCTCCCGTGAATAGCGTAATGTGAAAATCGTTGGTAGAAGAACCTCCCTCCACTTCGACTTGATGCTCAGAAGATGGTCGTTGATTACCCCATATTATCGCCGATGATGACAGAACTAGAACATCGGTTGAATTGTGGATGGAACTTGCGTCTTCGCTGAAGATGGCGACGATGATGGCATGGTGAACAGTAGCGCAACCCACTGTTCATCGTGTCATTTCTGGGTTTTTCATCTTTGCTTTAGGTCGGGTTCACTGTTGAGTCCGGTTCAGTGGCTTGGTCCAGTTTGGGTATAGCAGCAACTGATTTGGTCAACCAAGTTCAATAGTTCATTGGCGCGGGTCAAATCCATGTTCAAGCTAACTAACTTGAGTGCATCCAAGTGTGATCAATGAGCCCAAATCTTCACCTACAACCAAAATTAAAATGTATGAGGCACAAATCATGAATAAAAAGTAGCTAATTGAATTAGCTCAAGATATATCTTGAATAACAAAATCTAACTCCAAAATCAATTTCTCAACTAAAATGAACACTAAAATCAATCAATTTGAATCAAAATACAAAACTCATTTGACACATCATCAATAGGTGCATCTATTTCCAATGCAAAATAGTAAATAATAAAATCAAGATTCACAAACTCTATTATTAAGAACAGAAAAAGAAAAAAAAAAGAGGAGAATTTAGTAATGTAAAAAATAAAATAATTTTTAAAAAGTAAATTAAAAACAAATTTTAAATTAGTGCATATATGATAAAAGAAAATAGTAATAATACATTTGATCTCTATTAAATATAATATATTTTTTTATTTATAATATTTATTTTCATTTGAGTTGAGTTTATAAAATGAGTGTAATTTTAATTTGAAAGTTATTTTTATTTTGATAATTCTTTATTAATTTATTTTAAAGTTTATAAGTGATTTCAAGATCTTATTTTTAAAATTCTCTTGATTATTTATACGAATAGATCCGCTTCATTAATCAAGAAATTGAAATTATTCATCATATGAGAGGATAATTCCTTGATCTTTACTAAAATTCGACCTTTGTTCAATTCTATAAATCTGTCATACGATAACCAACTCAGCTACGACTTGGAGGACATGTATTGTTATAACACATACTCACATTAGTTGTAATACCATTTAAATGTTATTGCATCCATACATTAACACTAATATAAATTTGCAAAGTAAAATCTTAATTAAATTGAAATAATTTTTTAAATTTAAAAATTATATATATTTGGTTAATTTAAAATTTTATTTAAAAAAAATATTTTGATTTATTATATTTGATGATTATAAAATTTAAAATTTGATTAAATTAAATTTATAATCAAATGATTACTAATTCAACTTTAGTAACTATGGCAATCAAACAACTAGTATAATCTATTATTGCCCTAGAGTATAACTGAGTTGGTTATCGCATAGTAGATTTATAGAATTGAGAAAGGATCGAATCTGCATAAAGATCAAAAAATTATCCTTCCATGTGATGGCTAATTTCGGTTTCTTGATTTACTCTCTTCTAATATTGTGAGACAGTCATGGAGACCATATTACCTTTTGCAGAATAATCCATTATCCATAATCCATTTAAAAAGTTAGCAGTCAACTGTAAAATGATCTTGTAATATACCATACTTAGTGATTCTGTCCGAAAGCGGAGAAAATAGTGGGTTGGGGGCGTGTCTCTGCGGTTGATTGGAAGTAGGCATCTCGCTGTCCTACAAAACCAGGGGCATTAGTGTCGGGCCGGGAAGGGGTTCCGAGCGTTGGCCCTCCAACACTCAAGTCAGTCCTTCACTCAATGGAGAAAAATAGTAGGAAACTATAGTTAGAGCGCATAGAATAACAAAGTTGCGCATACCTCCGCCTATGGATGGAAACTCTCTTTTATAGTGTCACTGTAACATTTGTGCATGCATCTCAAAGTGTATGCACGTTTCCTAAAGTGTCTAAGAAAAGACAAGTCAAAAAGTGTCAATGATACCTTTCCTTAAGCGAGCACACAAATCTCTGATGTGATATGCTAGAAGCTTCTAAAGTATGATTTACCTGCTAGACATGCTCTGTTGTCAGTGGCACAAACCTCCAAAAGGGTACGATAAGATATATAGGTGGCTCCCACTGTAGGTCGACTAGAAGTCGTCTCAGCTTGGTTGCTCTGAACATAGCTATTTTCCTTCACTCAGTTGTTTGGTTATCACAGGGTTGTTTTTTTATCTAGCTGGTCATGAAGCCCGATCGGCCAAGACGGTGGCCTGGGTGTTTTAATGTTTGTCTCTTGTTTTATCCAATCGGCCTTAGTGCATGTTCGGCCAACTACGCCTGATTGATGGGTGTAGGTCTTTGACCTCCACGTCATCCGCGCTTCCCTGCCTTGACCCTTCTTTGGTGGGGTCCTCCTTCAGCACCATATCATAAGTCTTCCTCTCAAGTCTAGTCGAAGAAGGCTGCAAGTCCGACTGACTGGACAATTAGTGTGCTCTGCCACTCCTCTTTCCGATCGGGTGTTCAAACTCCGAGGTTGATGCCACTCGGATCCAACATGGCCAACACTTTTTTGTTTCTTAACTTCCTTCTGATCTCTTTTTCTGAGCAATCACTCCCCCTTAGTGTCTTTTAATTGCCATTTATGTCATCTTAATTTCTTGGAAACCATTTAAATCTCTAACCGTTAATGCAAAGCATGTTTGACCATACCTTTTAATTATGTGCTCCCCTTCCTCATTAATGTCACCTGTAATTGAATGTCATGTGTTGCGATCCTCTGCCATCACATGTGTGATGTGATAGATGGCTATTGGGATCTGATATGACGGCTGCCTTTTTGAATTCAACAGCCAAGATTAAGTCTCGTTTTCTAAAGATCTCGATCAGATGGCTGGGGACAATTGTCAACGGGGTTTTTAAACCCCTACTTTCTTTCTTCTCTGTATCTGCATTTTCGTCTTCTTCACGTTCGATTTCTCTCCTACTCCTCTCTGTTCATCGTTGGTGATTCTTCCTCCTCAGTAAGTTCCTCTCTTATTCTCCTTTTAGTCCCTGCTTTTCATGGTGCGTTCTCCCTCCCCACTCCCGATTGTCCCCAGGCTATGGTACACCTCCACTGAGTCTAATTTTAACAGTGATGAGGTAGATCAAATGAAGATGACCTACAACATTCCCGAGGACTACCAAATCGCTATCCCTTTCGCCTACGCTCGCCCCATACGCCCCTAGATGACCTTCTTCCCTTGTTCAAAGGCCAATTCTACTCTAGCCTGTGATTTCCTATCCATCCCTTCTTTTCTGAAGTTTGTAGGTATTTCCACATTCCCTTGCACCAGTTGATCTTGAACTCTTTCATATTACTGTGTGGGGTCATTGTACTATTTCTCCTATACGGAATTCCTCTCTTATCCCACGTTTTTCACTACTTTTATTATCCAAAATTGTTCGAGTCAGACACCTTTCTTTTCCAAACCCAAGTGGGCATTGTCTACTTCGATAAGATGTCCTCATCTAATAAGGGTCGAAAAGACCACTACTTTTATGTTTGACTTCTCGACAAGCCCACCTTCCGAACTGGTTGGCAAATGGAGCTGCCAAAATCCTCTGCACTGAGAAGATATTGATGGGAGCCAACCTACCTGTAGGAGGTCGTGCACCTAGCTAGTCAGAAATATCACATCCACAAATTATTGCTGGAGGGTGTGCTATGTATGTTTGGGTTGAATCTCATCCGAGCCCGGTTGGCCAGCTCCTTACATAAGTTACTTTTATACCCATCATTTTTTATTCTAACTAATTCCTTTTTTTGTTTTGCAACCCAAGTCATACTCAAGTCATTATTAAGCAGCTCCCACAAATTAACTGATGTAGAAATCAACACAAAGGGGGCAGCCGAGCTGGAGAGCCATGGGTGCTTATCCATCGAACACTTAGAAGAGCAGACCAAAGAAGCAAGCCGTCGAGTGGCAGCAAGCGACGCGACGGCTACCACAAGTGAGCTTCCACCTGCCCGACCTTCCATGGTCTCGGTGCCCATTCCTTCTAAATCGACTATCTTTGACGAGCCATTGATCCAACGCCAACATAGGAAAAGATCCCGTCCAATGCTCAAATCCAACAAGGAGGCTTCTTCCCGCTTGGAAGTCTCTATTTCGCAGACGACCGTGACTACTCTATACCTCATCCTCCATCTGAGCGGGGCAAGAGCTCTTCCTCCGTAATCCCTGAGATGACAGTCAGTCTGTCGACACCACCATCGTCCAATCGGGCTCCTTCCTTGTCCGAGCTACCAGCGGGGGCGATGATTGCATAGCCTATTTCCTACCTACCGTCGCTGCCAGCCGACCCAGTGGCCCCTACTTCAGTTATCCGTTCCTCTCCCATGTCCAAGTCCAAGGGAAAATTTAGTTCAGAGCCTTCGGATCTGAGTGGTCGTAGGCATATTATGGCCATCCTCAAACTACCCGCGGATGACTGGCACCATCCAGACGACGTCAAACCGCGCTCCCCTAAACATCAGATCAAGATACAAGGCACCCTAGCCCAGACCTAGGCAGATGCTAGGGCCAGGGGAGGGACTATTCCGCCCGGGGAGCTTACTGATAGTTTTAGTCAGAAATCTACTGGAGTAAGCTCTTCTATGATTTTTCATTCATTTTCCCCAATCGGCGTCAACTGACCTTTTTTTGCAGTTCTGGATAGAAAGCTTAGCTATGTGCCAAAGGTTTACCTTCCTCGAACATGAAAATAGGCAGTTACAAGCTCCAACCTGGGAGTCAAGCGGCTCGTAGGACATGGTCGATAAGCTTACTGTCGAGGTGGCTCAACTAAAAGGAGAGCTCCAAACAACTCACTTATAACTTTCCTGAATGGGTCAAGAGTTTTTAACACTTAGGCGTGAGGGCTTTACTTGCTTATAACTTGGATGAACGACTCAAGATTCTGGAGGCGTGAGAGCTCGGCTCACTTATAACTCATCCAAATGGGTCGAGAGTCTTTTGTAGGACCGTTGCGGCCGGCTAGAAGGGGGGGTTGAATAGCCCTGTAAAAATAAAACACAACCCTTCCCGACTTTTCAAACTAACACTTGCATATAAAATAGAAAAGCACTTAATTAAAACAGAAAAAGATGAGGCGCCAGATGTTTACTTGGTTACAACCGGGGAGGTTGTTAATCCAAGGAAAATGATCGCACTACTATCTCCTTCAGGCGGAGAAGCCTCTTTTATAGCAATGTAGGCACAGAAAGAAAGAAGCTAATCTAAACAATGGAAGCGCACAAGCATTGTTACAATTTCTGAACGATGAAAAGCTTCCAAGGCTATATTTATAGCCTTGGTCGGGGTTCCCTCCCTAGGGGATAAATTTTATCCCTCAGCGTTGAATCGAGATAAATCTCGATCGGTCAACATTCAGGTTTGGGCACCGGAATCATTCCGCCGCCTGGCGCCTGGGCCTCGCTTGTGCGCCAATCAATTCGGTGCCCCGGGCCCAAATTCAACAGTTGACTTTTTCGTCCAACCTCTCTCGGGTCGGCTCCACCGCTGCTTCTTCTCTCCGGATCCTTTTGCTTGGGTGATCTGTCATGTCCAGCTCACCCGAACCAACTTCCGGTCTTCTCGAGCAGAGCTTCCCTCGGCTTCTCGCCCTCGGAATCATCGTGTGTTTCCTTCCACGGTAGACATTTCGCAGTCTCCCTCGGACGCGCATGTCATCCTTCTCTAGCTACGCCTCTCTTACTCCCGGCTTCTCCCCAGCGGACCACAGCACGCCTTCCTTCTCGCTGTCCGCAGCTCTTTGGCGCCTCATCCCTCGGGCGCACGTGCCAGTCCTTCTCGCCGCGTGCCTCTCACTCGACTACCTGTGCTCCTAAGCTCCTGCACACTTAGACACAAGGTTAGAAACATATAGGGCCTAACTTAACTTGTTGATCACACCAAAACAACCTTGGAGTTCCAACAATCTCCCCCTTTTTGGTGTGAGCAACCCAAGTTAAGCTAGGGTATAAATAGACATAGAATAAAACTAACTTATTTGCAATTTAAGTACAAAAATACAACAAGTTAGATTTTGATCTACGTCCCCCTAGACTTATACTAATCCTTCTCCCCCTTTGATCACAAAAAAAATGGGGTTTCAAGAAAAAAATCTAAGTGTTAAAGACTAAGAAAATTTTGAGATCCTTAAAAACATGCAATAATTTTTACATAAACAGTCTCTGAAAAATTTTAAGTAAAATTTTAATAAAATTTTCTAAGTGAGATTATAAGAAAGAATTCTAACTTAGACGGTTTTGCAAAAAAAATAGAAACAATTTTCTAATTTAAAAAAAAATTAAAAAAAAAATTCTAACTTAAATCTTTGAAAATTTTTCTAAGTAATTAAATTTCTAAGTCAATTTCACGTAAAAGTATTTTTCTAAGTATAAAAATATTTTGAAAAAAATTGTTTCAAAAACTTTTGAAAGCATTAATTAATTCTAATTTTAATGCTTTGACAGAAAGTTAATTAAACATTTATTTCAATATTTTGGCTTCCAAGTCGTGGCGAGGCACTAGGCCTTCTTGGTTATTCGAGCAACAATCACTTCCTTAGAGAAAGCCTCATAGAGAAATTTATTATTTAATTTTCTCACTGGAAAGTGCTAATTTTAATTTTAAAATTTAGACTAAGTGTAATGCCTGAAAATTCTCAAAACTATTTTAAAATATTCTACGATTTTCCTGGAATTTTAGGATATTTTTACAGAATTTTTAGAGTAGCGAAAGTAGCAAAAACAAATAGAAAATGAAAACGGCCTAAGCGGGAATTGAACTCGAGACCAGTGGTTTACGGATAATTCTAGTAACTAGTTGAACCCAGCAGGGCCGTGCTAAAATGAAAGGGAGACAATTTTATTTAAGTTAGAATTGGGACGAAATTACCACTTAATATAAATAGGAAATTATTAAGTGAGGGTTTTATTTTAATCGTGATTCTCTTCTCCTCAACCCTCACCGCCGCCCACTCCTCCTTTCCCTCCCTCTCTCGGCGCCAACCACAAGAACAAGCAAGGGTTCCGGCCAAGGACACTTTCCGGCGACGACTTCGACACGAGGACGCTCCCCTCCGCGAGAGGAACGCATAGACGCGAGAAGATCGTCGAAGGGATCTCTCCACCGGAAAATTAGCGTACGAGGTAAGAAACCCCTCACCTGCAGTATAAGTAGCTTCCGTGTGAATTCCATGTGTTAGTTTAATAGTATGTAGATTTCCGACACAAAGGATGCGAATTAGCGCATGCCAAGTGTTTGATAAATTGTTTAGTTCAGCAAAATGCAACCTAGGCATTTTAGTAGTTTAGATAAATGCAATAGAAGCATTTGTACAGTTTATCTAGTCTTGTTTCAGCTTTTACCAGACTAGATGTCCAATGGGTGGGCTCCCACAGTCGCCTCTAGGTTTAGATAACCTAGTTCTGGGTTTAGACAACCTAGTAGAAGCAAGACAAGTATTTATTAGCTAGAGTTCAGTATTTTACTTTCAGTAGGGGCACTGTACAGGATTAGATATCCATTGGGCTGGGCTCCCATAGTCGGTCCCTAGGTTTAGATAACCTAGTAAACCTTACTAAATACGGGATTTGCAACCCCGGGTCTAGTTAAGGATGCGCGCATAGCATGTACAGTTGCCGGGCCCATTAGCAGTATGATTATATATTTTAATCTATTATATTATAGCTTTTCAAAACTCACAAGGATTAGTTATGATAGTTGAGTTTGAATTCAGTTCCAGCTTAGCCCAGTTCATGTTCAGTTCAGTTTTCTTTATTGATACTCATGATAGTTTATGATTAGCTTGTATGCCATGCTTTAGTGTTCATGTTCAGTGATTTCAGTATGCCATGCTTTAACAAGTTCATCATATGTTTGATAGCATGTTTTTAAAAGCATAAATGCATCATATGCATGTTTTATTGAGGTAGATGGTTTCTTACTAAGCGAAAGCTTATAGATACATCCTTTTCCTTATACTGCAGATAAATGTAAAGGGAAGATGGACTAGCGGAGGCTGGAGGACAATGCTACAAAGATGTGTGTGGGCAGGAACTTGGAAAGAAGATCTTAGGGAACCTTAGCAAGCTTTGTTTAAACATTAGAACTTTTCAGTATTTTATCATTTGCACTTTAGTGTGTTCATTGCTATGAATTAGTTAACCATGCACTTTATTATGCTTAGAACACTAATTTTTTGATGTTAGAGTGTTTATTAATCATTTTAGAACTTGTATTGTGATTGGGGCACGAAACAGTGCTGAAATCAGAGTTAGCTGCAAAAATCAGTAACCTCGATCGATCGGTGGATCGATTGGTTTCAATCGATCGGTGATCGATTGGGCAATCTTCCATGAGACGGCACGGATCGATCACCGATCGATCCGATCCATTCCATCAGCGCTGGCTGCGGATCGATCGATCGATGACCGACCGGATCGATGACCGATCATCCGATCACGTCGACACTTCGCACAAGAGGTCGATCGATCCTCAACGGATTCCGATCGATCATCGATCTCAATCGAGGATCAATCCGATAGCACGAAAGGGTTATTTCAGTTCCTTGACCATAGGGGATGTAGTATATGTTCGGTATACTTTAGTTTACACCCCTTAGTACCGAGAACCAAGAAATGTTAACGACTTAGAAAAAATTTAATTATGCTTCCGCATCTAGTCCTAGAGATGGTGGGAATAGTTTACGACAAATAATATGACGACTTAGTTAGTTAGTAGAAGGCGTTCACGTATGGTATCGCGAGTTCACTTCCTACACACACATCAGCATTGAACCTGCAGCTTTCAAGTAAGAAACGTCTCTCACTTTATTATGTTCTTCCTTTCATGTTTATAGATACTGTAGCATGTTGATTGATGACAGTACCTAACGTGTTATTGATTGTAGTTACATACACATGATTGTATTAGTTATGTATGTCCTCTATGTCTTTAGAAATGGCACGAGGATGCCCAGCTAGAAGGGCACCACACGAGCCCAAGACGAGCGGTGCGATTGCCTCCCGGACCTTATAGCACTAGTGGCTCCGATTCGAGGCAATATGAACAGCAACAAGAAATAGTCACCTTAAAGGCTAGTCGAAGAACACTCTCCACACGCCCGAGCCTAACCGCGACACTGGTCTTAGAGTTCCACCAAACTACAAGACCGGTAGCGTTAGCAGAGAGAAGCCTATCTCGATCATGAGAGTCAAGCAAGAGAATTTCTCGGCGGCGGAACCATGGGATGCTCGGCATGGTTCAAAACAGAAAATACGATGGAGCTGGATGGCGAACACGAGAAGGTGAAGTCGCGCCTCCTCAGCGGAGATGCACGTATGTGGTGGGAGAGAATCGAGCGGAAACATGACCGGATGACATGGGGACTTGAGAAAGAATTCTTTGAGGAGTTCTTTCACGGGTGGTCCTAGCCACCGCCACTATGAGTTCACCGGTTTCATGCGGCAACCTCTCGGTGAGAGGTGAAGAAATTCAAGATTGGCTCATCTATGCCAAGTTAGTCGAAGCCGCAGAAGAATCACTGTTGATGCTCAGATCTCGAGGCCGGAAATAGCAATGAGCGGTGGCGGCTCATAGGCCACAAACCACGGAGAAGAGGTTGCTTTCAATCAGAGCATTACCGAATAGCATCAAGCTGCGAAGCAAGTCCTCTGCTAAAGGTCAAGGAGGCTCAGCGCACCGAGGCATGGTCACAACTCTCATGGCTCTAGCTCGAAAGGAACTCTGCGCCAAACCGTGGAGTTATCAAAAGGAGGACCAAGAAGGCGCTTATCATCAAAGCTTGTGGGAAATTCCATCCAAGTTTTTCGTAAGGCACACGAGATACTTTGAATGCGACGGGAAGGGCATATGGCCAAGCGGTGTCCAACAAGACCCGCCTCGGCTCGCTAGTAGCCACCGTATGGAGGACATCGAATGCCAGTGCCGCTTTAGATGGTCACATAGCATATTAGAAGCCCTCAGCGACCAATGCGAGGATCTACTCACTCACGGAGAGGACACGATAAATGCCTCGTTGTTACAGTCGATTAGTATTTTGACACAAAAGTACACTGTCGTCTTAAATCTTGGGGCAACCCATTCATGCATATCCGTGGCATTTGCTGAGAAGTTAGCAGGCTCGTACTTCGAGGGCTGATTCCTCACGACGTTACCCTCGGAGAAATCATGGCGTCAGCGCTCAGCAAGGTGGTCACTGCTATAACAGAGCTCTTTGATCTGATAGTGATTAATACGACTCGGCGTTATCTTGGATGGACTTGATCAAACACGCCTCCGTCATCGAGCTCGTATTCATATTGAGCGAGCTCATGCTTGAGAACCCGGAGAAAGGCCAAGAAGTTTCTCTCAGCCATGGAGGTTGATGGGATGTACGGGTTGTTCTTAGCACCGTGGTCGATAAGTCGGGACAAGGACCAACCAAATAAGGAAGTATATGTCGCGTCTTCTCAAGTTACGAGCTTAGCACCCGAGAGATCGAATTTGAGATAGAGCTCATTCCATACAAATCCTATCTCCAAAGCACCTACCGCATGGCTGAAGGAACTCATAAGCAACTTCTCGGCTTGACAAGGGCTTCATCGTCCTAGTCACTCACCATGGGAGCACATATTCGTGAAGAAGAAAGACGGGAGCATGCGCCTGTGATATATACCTACCTGCACCAACAAGTCACAATCAAGATGTATCCTCTTCCCGTAATAGATGACCTGCTCGATCACTAAAAAGAACCAGTGTTCTCGAAGATAGACCCTCCGATGTTATCATCGGTGAAAGTTAAAGAAGGATATACATCGACAGGAGACTGAGATCGGACTACGAGTTCGTAGTCATGCCTTCGCTGCGTGACAAATGCTCCATTTACTTTCATGGATCTTATGAATAGGGTATTCAGGGAATATTTAGATAAGTTCGTTATCGTGTTCATCGATGACATTCTTATCTATTCCGAACTCATGAAGAACACATGGCAGCACCTCAAAATAGTATTACCCTTTCTTGACCAGAACTACAGTATGCCAAGTTCACGAAATGTGAATTTTGGTTAGATCAGTGTCCTTCTTGGGTCACATCATCTCAAAGGATGGTATCATGGTAGACCCTAGTAAATAGAAGCTATGAGAGTCGCGAAAGACCCAAGAACGTCATTGAGATCAAGCTTTTGGGACTAGGTGTTTGAGTAAAAAGTTGAGGATTTCTCCAGATAGCCTCCCCCCGACGACTTCAAGAAAAAGAATGTAAAATTCGGTGACGAGATGTGGAAACACCGTGGAGAGTTTGAAAAGAAGATTCAACCGGTCTATAGGACTCTACTAAGCGGAATAAGCCCGATATATATAGTGATGCCTCAAGTTCGGACTAGGAGCAGTGCTGATGCAAGGTAATCGCCTATGCCTCTAGATAACTCAAGGATTATGAGAGGAATTACCCCCCTCATGACCTTGAGCTTCAAGCAGGTGTTCGCTCTCAAGATTTGGAGACATTACTTGTATGGAGCTGAAGGTCATCATCATCAAAGTCCAGTACTTCTTTCACCTCGAGGAGGAATCTGAATGATCTACCGATGACAGGTGGTCAACGAGATCGAACTACATCCTCTACCACCGGGGAAAAAAGGGTAGGGCGTCGGAAGTCCAGCCACCCTATTATCTCTAGCCTATGTCACCCTACGGAATGAGATCTCATATTTCTCTCGAACTCATATTCGACACTCGCCATGACATTAGAGTCTACCTTGCTTGGTGACATCCAGACACTCAGAGCAGGATCCCGAAATTCGTAGAATCAAGCAAGGTTTAGCAAAGTCGGAGAGTGGTAGTTCGATGCAGGGTGTTGTATTTTGGTGAAGTATGTGTGTGGATCGAGGAACTAGAAGGAAAATCCTAGACGAGGCTCACAAGACTATATGTGATGCATCTGGCTCCACCAAAATGTACCAGACTTCAAGAAACGCGGTGGCTGATGAAGAAGAGACACTCGATATCGATACACAAGACCGCGTTCGCCGAGGGTTAAGGCGAACACCAGAGAGGAGGAGTCTCACACCCATCCGATCCCGGAATGGAAGTGGGAAGACATTTCTATGGATTTTATAGGATTACGAACCACGAATGGTTTGATACCATCTGGTAATAGTCGACAGATTCGACTAAATCGCGACTTAGCTATCGTGATATCCTACTCCATGGAGCGCTAGCTCATCTCAAGGAGATCGTTAGATTACATGGAGTCCCACGAACCATCATCTCATGACGAGATTCACATCACACTCCGGGAGTGTGTACAATCGACTTTGGGCACGGTTAAAATTAAGACATCCTTCCATCCTCTCGCATGATGAGTACAAAGGGCGGTCGGTGCATGAAGATATGCTCCGAGCATGTGCCCTAGATTTCAAAGGAAGTTGGTGCAAATATATCGAGTTTAGCGAGATTAGCATACAACAATGTATCAGGCCACTATCGGTATGGCACTTATGAGGCTCTCTATGGGCGGTGTAGATCTCTGGTATGAGTGGTGAGAGCGAAGAGCTAGAACCTCACGAGATCTAGTGGGCGATACACATCTGATACTGATCTCCAGAGAGGATGAGGACAACAACAGCATAAAGTTATGTCGATACTGACACGCATGCACTTTAGAGTTCTCGGTGGGGATTTAGTGTTCTCCGGTGGCCTGAGAGTAATGGCTGGAAAGAAGGGCAAGCTAAGTCCCGATATGTGGGACCATACCTTATACTGATAAGAGTGGGTAAAGTAGCATATGAGCTAGAGCTACCCCAGAAATGTCAGCTGTCCACAATGTATTTCATGTCTCTATGTCAAGAAGTGTATTCCCAGTCAGATCAAGTGATTGAGTCACAGACAGTGTAATTTCAAGAGAATAGACCGAGCAGTTAAGAAATTGCGGAACAAGGAAGTACCATTAGTGAAAGTTGTTTGGCACAACACATGCCAGAAGAGGCAACTTGGGAGACCGAAGCCAGCATGAGAGAAGTACCCGGAATTATTCTAAGTGTGAGGATGAACTTTTATAAGGTATGGGGATTGTAACGCCGAAAATTCTCAAAATAATTTTAGAAATATTCTTGATTTTTCAGGAATTTTAGGATATTTTTATGCATTTTAGAGTAGCGGAAGTAGCAAAACAAATAGAAAACAAAAACGGCCAAGTCGAATTGAACTCGAGACCGTGGTTTACTGGATAATTCTAGTAACCAGATTGAACCCCAAAGGAAAGGGAGACAATTTTATTTAAGTTAGAGTTGGGCCGAAATTACCACTTAATATAAATAGGA
Organism: Zingiber officinale; assembly: GCF_018446385.1. Classification (NCBI taxonomy): domain Eukaryota; kingdom Viridiplantae; phylum Streptophyta; class Magnoliopsida; order Zingiberales; family Zingiberaceae; genus Zingiber; species Zingiber officinale. The sequence goes on from NC_055998.1 coordinate 75,829,065, forward strand.
AATTATTAAGTGAGGGTTTTATTTTAATCGTGATTCTCTTCTCCTCAACCCTCACCGCCGCCCACTCCTCCTTTCCCTCCCTCTCTTGGCGCCAACCACAAGAACAAGCAAGGGTTCCGCCCAAGGACACTTTCCGGCGATGACTTCGACACGAGGACGCTCCCCTCCGCGAGAGGAAGGCATAGACGCGAGAAGATCGTCGAAGGGATCTCTCCACCGGAAAATCTAGTGATTAGACTCGTAAGAAATTATGAACAAGAGGTAAGAAACCCCTCACCTGCAGTATAAGTAGCTTCCGTGTGAATTCCATGTGTTAGTTTAATAGTATGTAGATTTCCGACACAAAGGATGCGAATTAGCGCATGCCAAGTGTTTGATAAATTGTTTAGTTCAGGAAAATGCAACCTAGGCATTTTAGTAGTTTAGATAAATGCAATAGAAGCATTTGTACAGTTTATCTAGTCTTGTTTCAGCTTTTACCGGACAAGATGTCCAATGGGTGGGCTCCCACAGTCGCCTCTAGGTTTAGATAACCTAGTTCTGGGTTTAGACAACCTAGTAGAAGCAAGACAAGTATTTATTAGCTAGAGTTCAGTATTTTACTTTTAGTAGGGGCACTGTACAGGATTAGATATCCATTGGGCTGGGCTCCCATAGTCGGTCCCTAGGTTTAGATAACCTAGTAAACCTTACTAAATACGGGATTTGCAACCCCGGGTCTAGTTAAGGATGCGCGCATAGCATGTACAGTTGTCGGGCCCATTAGCAGTATGATTATGTATTTTAATCTATTATATTATAGCTTTTCAAAACTCACAAGGATTAGTTATGATAGTTGAGTTTGAATTCAGTTCCAGCTTAACCCAGTTCATGTTCAGTTTTCTTTATTGATACTCATGATAGTTTATGATTAGCTTGTATGCCATGCTTTAGTGTTCATGTTCAGTGATTTCAGTATGCCATGCTTTGACAAGTTCATCATATGTTTGATAGCATGTTTTTAAAAGCATAAATGCATCGTATGCATGTTTTAGTGAGGTAGATGGTTTCTTACTAAGCGAAAGCTTATAGATACTTCCTTTTCCTTATACTGCAGATAAAGGTAAAGGGAAGATGGACTATCGGAGGCTGGAGGACAATGCTACAAAGATGTGTGTGGGCAGGAACTTGGAAAGAAGATCTTAGGGAACCTTAGCAAGCTTTGTTTAAACATTAGAACTTTTCAGTATTTTATCATTTGCACTTTAGTGTGTTCATTGCTACGAATTAGTTAACCATGCACTTTATTATGCTTAGAACACTAATTTTTTGATGTTAGAGTGTTTATTAATCATTTTAGAACTTGTATTGTGATTGGGGCACGAAACAGTGCTGAAATCAGAGTTAGCCGCAAAATCAAGAACCCTCGATCGATCGCTGGATCGATTGGTCGATCGACGATCGATTGGGCAACTGTCCGTGAACAGTAGGCCGATCACCGATCGATCCAACCATTTCCGTGTAGAGCTCGATCGATCACGACGATCGATCAGCGGATCGATGACCGATCGATCGAGCATAATTATCCCGAGCACACGATGGCGTCGGATCGATCATTTGGATCGATCCGACATTTCGATCGATCCGGGATCGATTGGGAGGTCGATAAATAATGTAAAAGGGTTATTTCAGTTCCTTGACCAGAGGATGTAGTATATGTTCGGTATACTTTAGATTACACCCCTTAGTACACGAGAACCAAGAAATGTTAACGACTAGAAAAAATTTAATTAGATACCAGATCTAGTCCTAGAGATGGTCGGGAATAGTTAGCACAGCATAATGTGACTTTGATTTTAAAATGGTTACACTAAGCAAGATTTAGGAACCCAATAAAGGTTCCAGCCTACTGGATTGATTAAAAATTTCTTAGGGACATATTTTCTAGAGATATTCTTAATTTGTCCCTGGTGATATTTAAAGTACCAATTTAAATTATTAAATCTTCTAAAATTGGTTTTAGGTGAACATGCATAGTTTTCAAGTTGTCTATTGAATTTTCAAATTTTGATTTTCTAATTGTAATTTTTCATTTTCCAATTTTGATTTATAATTCTTCTAAAGGGCAAGATTTAGCTAAAATTATTTTTAAATTCTTTATTTCTTTTTCTAATTTACAGCAGTCTTTAGTTAATAACTTAACAAACTTAAAAAGTTTATCGGGAGGAAGAGAACGTACCTGACTTACCTTGTCGAGTTCATTGTCCGTGTCTCCCCCTGACCTGCTGCTTTCTTCTGACCAAGCTCCCCCCTTCATCGATGCTCTCGATGCTCATCTCGAAAGAGCTTGAATTGCAGTCATCGTCTTGATAACTCGCCATCAGTGCGAGTCCGGAGAATGCTTCGACTTCCGATTTGGACGACGTATCGTCCCACGTCGCCTTTAGGGCCTTTCGCTTTTGGATAGGCTTCTTACCCTTCTCCTTATCCTTGTTCTTTAGCTTGGGGCAGTTGTCCTTAACGTGCCCTTCTTCGTCGCAGTGGTAGCAGCGGATCGTTCTTTTCTTCTTTCCCTGCGGATGGTTAGTAGATCTGGATTTATAAAGTTTCTTGAATCTTCTTACCATCATTACCATTTCCAAGTCGTCGAGAGAGGATTCCAACTCTGGTTCATCTCTCGAAGCTTTGAGGGCGACATTGTTCTTGGGGTCCTTCATTCCTGCACATCATGACTCATGCACTTCAAATGTTGAAAAGAATTCTTCTAATGAAATCTTTTCTAAGTTTTTAGAAATGTAAAATGCATCTACTAATGATGTCCATTTGGTATTTCTAGGAAAGAAATTTAAAGCGTACCTTAGCGAATCTCGGTTACTTACCTTTTTTCCAAGATTCGAAAGTCCGGTAATAATTTCTTTTAGTCTCGAGTGCAGATGCACGACTGTCTCATCTTCCCCAAGTCACAGGCTAGTGAGCTGATTGCGAAACAGATCTCTTCTGGTGAGTTTGGCTTCGGACGTCCCTTTGTGCAGCTCGAGCAACTTCTCCCAAAGTTCCTTTGCCGAGTCGTAGTGCCCGATCGTGTTGACTTCTTGAGGTGGAAGAACGCTTAGCATATGGTATTTTGCTTTGTCATTCGCCACGTATTCAGCCTGCTCCTTTTTTGTCCATTTACATTTTTCCTTACCTTTTGGAGCTACAAAGCCAGATTCCATTGTTAAAACTAATTCAAAATCTGTTGTAAAAAATACCTGCATCAATTTTTCTTGGCAAGGTTCTTTCAGATTCGTGGGTGGATGTTGGTCCGCCATCTCGTTTCTTCGTCGCGTTTAGTCCTCCCGTGCCTCGAACCTGATACCACTTATAGGACGGGGCTAGAAGGGGTTGAATATGCTAAAATAAAACACAACCCTTCGACTTTTCAAACTAACATTGCATATAAAATAGAAAAGCACTAAATTAAAACAAAAGATGAGACACGGATGTTTACTTGGTTACAACCGGAAGGTTGTTAATCCAAGGAAAATGATCGCACTACTATCTCCTTCAAGAAGCCTCTTTTTTACGAGAATGTAGCGTAGAGAAGAAGAAGCTAATCTAAGCAGTGGAAGCTGACTTGTTACAATTAATGACGTTGAAAGCTTCTAGACCAAGGCTATATAGCCTTGGTCGGGCGCGAAGGGTTCCAGCTGGGGATAAATTTTATCCCCATGTTCGATCGAGATAAATCTCGATCGTCAACATTAAGGTCGGGCGGAGGCGCCGCCGGACCACGGAATCATTCGGGCTCCGAGCCCAAAGTCAACAAAGTTGACTTTTCATCCGGAACCTCTTCTCCGTTCGGTTCTCCGCCTCGGTCCGGTTCTTCTACTCCGGATCCGCTTGCTGGGTGATCTCGTCATCCGAAATGGCTCACCAACCCAACTTCGGCTTCTCGGCTGGCTTCTCGTCCCTCGGAATCACCGTGTGTTTCCTTCTCGTCCGCCGGCATACTCATCCGCAGTCTTCATCCCTCGAATGCACCGCGTGCCGTCCTTCTCGCTAGCTACGTCTCTTGCTCCTCGAGTAGTCTTCCGCTCCGGCTTTCGTCCCTCAGAACCACCGCATGCTTCCTTCTCGTCCGCAGTGTACTCATCCGTAGTGCCTCGTACCTCGGATGCACCGCGTGCCATCCTTCTCGCTAGATGCGTCTTCCACTCGACTACCTATGCTCCTAAGCTCCTGCACACTTAGACACAAGATTAGAAACACACAGGACCTAACTTAACTTGTTGATCACACTAAAACAACCTTGGGGTTTCAACATCTTTAACACTTAGCACAAGGACTTTGCTCACTTATAACTTAGTTGAATGGCTCAAGAGTCTGGAGGCATGAGAGGTCAGCTTACTTATAACTCGCCTGAATGGGCCGAGAGTCTTTGATACTTAACGCGAGGGTTTTGTTCGCTTATAACTTGGTCGAACGGCTCAAGAGCCTAGAGGATTGAGAGCTTAGCTCACTTATAACTCGCCGGAATGGGTCGAGAGTCTTTGACACTTAGGCGCGATGGATTTGCTCACTTATAACTTGGCCAAACGGTTCAAGAGTATGGAGACATGAGAGCTCAGTTCACTTATAACTCGCCCGAATGGGCCGAGAGTCTTTGACACTTAGATGTGAGGGTTTTGCTCATTTATAACTTGACCCAACCGCTCAAGAGTCTAGAGGCATGAGAGCTCAGCTCACTTATAACTCGCCCGAACGGATCGAGCGGCTCAAGAGTCTAGAGGCGCGCGTGAGAGCTCAACTCACTTATAACTCGTCTGAACGGGTTGAGAGTCTTTGACACTTAAGCATGAGGGTTTTGCTCGTTTATAACATGGTCGAATGACACATGAGTCGTTGACACCTTTGGTGTGATGACTTTGCTCACTTATAACATGGTCGAACGGCACGTAAATCTTTGACACTTAGAGATTTTTATTTAAATCACCATGCACTCATTTAGCAAATATTTTTTACAATTTATATGAATTTAATCGCAAACTTACTACCCGACCCGATAGGGCTGTAGATGGTTTGCACTCCAAGGATGGTCCAAATTCCTCTCATTTTCATCTTGCAAATAATAAGATGTCAAATTGAGCTTTTGAATCACTATATAGGGTCCTCCCCAAGGGGCTTCTAGCTTGCTGACATCGCCGACCGGCTTGACTCGTTTCCACACTAGGTCGTCGACTTGGAAAAATCTAGGAGTCACCTCTGCTTCATCCTCTGCCGGTACGTCATTAGCCAAATGGCTGCTTTTTCCCTAATTTTGTCTATCAAGTCCAATTCTATATGACACCACTCAAGATTTTCCTTGTCGTAGAACTGCCTCCGATTGGACTGCATGCCTATCTCGACCGGCACCACCCCCCCCCCCCCCCCCACGCACGTATACCAAGTGGAACGGGGTTATGCCGGTAGCTTCTCTAGGCATGGTGTGATAGGCCCATAGCACACTCGGCAATTCATCAACTCTGCTTCCTCCAATATGGTCGAGTCAAGCTCTGAGTGCTCTGAGGATTTCTCTGTTGATGACTTCTACCTGACCATTCCTCTAGGGGTAGGCTACTGAAGTGAAGGTCTACGTAATACCATAGTTGGCACACCACTCTCTCAGCCTCCATCCTTAAAATTGTCTTCCATTGTCAGAGACAAGCTTGAGGGATGCCGAACCGGTACACAATATTTTGTCATAAAAATTTGATAACCATCTGCTCGATTATCTTGGCTAGCGGTTCTACTTCCACCCATTTAGAGAAGTAGTCCACGTCCATGAGAAGAAACTTCCTATGACCGGTCGCCATGGGGAAAGGTCTGACAATGTCCATTCCCTACTGGTCGAATGGACAAAATACGATGGATTCCTTCAGCTCTTCGATAGGTCGATATGGTATGTTTTGACATCTCTGACAAGACAAGCAAGTTTCTACTATCCAGGCGGCATCTGCTTGTAAAGTAAGCCAAAAATATCTAGTCAATAAGATCTTCTGAGCTAGAAAGTAATCACCTGGATGACTACCACAAGAGCCTTGATGTACTTCTTGTAAGATGTATTGAATGTCTTTTGAGTCGATGTACTTAAGCAATGGCCTCGAGAAAGCTCTTTTATGTATGTGGTCTCCGATTAATGTGAACCGTCTGGTTCTCTTTTTTAACAACCGAGCCTGCTCCCGATCGGTCAGCACACTACCCCATCGGAGGAACTCAATCAAAGGTGTCTTCCAATCGCTCGAGGCTCTCATTTTCGTTATTCTCTCGATGTAAGCTACCAACATCACCTGCTCAATCGGCTTATCCAACACTACTGGGCTTAAGGAACTGGCTAGCTTGGGCAACTCATCCGCATATTAGTTGTCGTTCCGGAGGATCTTTTGCACGATCACCTCTCAGAATCCTTCTTTTAACTTCTCGAAAGCCTCTGCATATAATTTCAGTCTAGCGTTATTTATTTCGAAAGTACCTGAGAGTTGCTGAACTGCTAGTTGGGAATCCGAGTGGATAATGACCCGGTGGCCCCTACATGCCTAGTTGCTTGCAAGCGACGATCAGTGCTTCATACTCTGCTTCATTGTTTGTAGCTCGGTAATGCAACTGAACGGACAACTACATTCTATCTTCCCATAGTGATATTAAAAATATTCCTACTCCGCTTCCTTGCCAGGTGGACGACTCGTATATATATATATATATATTCTCCAAGTTGCCTCTAGCTCAGCGTTATATATTTCAGTTACGAAATAGGCTAAGGCTTGCGCCTTGATCGCCGATCTAGGTTGGTACTGCATATCAAACTTGCTCAACTCCATAATCGACTTAATTAGCCGCCCGAACACCTCTGAGTTGAGGAGGGCTCTCCCTAACGTGCTATTAGTTAACACAATTATGGGATGCGAGAGAAAATAAGGGCGTAACCTCAGAGTGGCAAGGATCAGCCCGTATGCCAATTTCTCAAGACAAGTATAGCAGCATTCAGCATCTTTCAATAAGTGGCTAAAAAAGTACATCGGTTGTTGTTCAGCGATGTTCTGTCGCACCAACGCCGATCCGAACACTCGCTCTATCGATCACAAGTACATCTAGAGCGGCTTGTCGGCAACGGGCTTTGCTTTGTAGCTCAGCGTAGGACTTTGAAGAATGGGTGGCTCTGATTGGATGATTTGGAGATGAATCTTGACAATGTTATAATTGGTCTGGTCAACCGTTGAGCTTCCTTCAAGTTTCACGAAGGGGGCATGTCTTGGAGCACCTTTACTTTGCTTGGATTTGCTTCAATTCCCCGCTTGGTTACGATGTAACTGAGGAATCGTCCGCTCTTTGCTCCAAATAAGCACTTGCCGGGGTTGAGCTTGACTCTGTACTTCCTTAAGGTCTGGTAAGTTTCCTCTATATATGCACAAAGGTCAACAGATCGGAGAGATTTTATTAAAATATCGTCGACGTATACCTCTATATTTCTGTCGATCTACCTTTGAAACACCTTATTCATCAATCTTTAATAGGTGGCCCCTGCGTTCTTCAACTCGAATAACATAACGTTGTAGCAGAAGGTCTTGTCTGCCATGATGAATTTGACATTTTTTTGATCTTCTTTAGCGAGCGGAACCTGATGGTAGCCATAGTACGCATCCAACTTGCAGATAAGCTCGCAACCCACCATGGAGTCCACCATCTGATCTAGGCGAAGCAGTGGGTAGTAGTCTTTTAAGCAGGCCTTGTTCAGATCTCGAAAGTCAATGCAAACCCGTCATTTGTTACTCGGTTTGGAATCTACCACCACATTAGCGAGCCAGCTCAGGAACTGTACCTCACGGATGTGCTCGGCCTCCAGTAGCTTTTCCACCTTCACATAGATGATCTGATTCTGCTCTGAGCTAAAATATCTTTTCTTTTGCTTCACTAGCCTAGCATCCGGTCGGACATGTAGTTTGTGATGCGTTATCATTGGAGAGATACTTGGGAGTTCATGGTTGCCCATGTGAACACATCATGGTTTTGCCTTAGACATGCAACCAACTCCGTCTTCTTTTCCAAGCTCAGATCGGTCGCGATAAAGATTATGTCCTCCGGTCGGCTGGGATGCACTTGAACTTCTTCTTTTTCTTCATAGACAAGCATATGAGGCTCCTCCATAATTGCATTTACCTCCAGCCATTGAGTCTTCCGAGTCGCGTGTGACTTTCAAGCCCGATTGGAATCATCGTCGGTCGGGCCTCTTGCGATCATACCGATGTCGCCCTGAGCAGTATTGTTGTGGTTCTCTTCTTCTCGAGCTAATAGGCATGACCACTCAGTCGACGCCTAGGCAGGCCTTTGATAATCTCTTCGCTGGGGATGCAGTTGGTGTGGTTCAATCGCTTGCCTGCCTCCCTCATGTTGTCCTCCCGATCGATGCTGATGGCAACGATCAGGAGACGGGGGATCGATGGCAGAATCTTAGAGGAGTCGGTCGGCATGGCTTTGGCTTGAAATGATAGCAATCTCTGTGTTATGAGTTGCTAAGCAGTGATAACTGCAGAATAGTGGTATCCATGGTCAAGGTTCGATGGATTTTTCCCACTTGGCCTCCACATACTAGTTTGCATGAGTTCAAGGCTCTTGATATTGCGGCGTTGTTCTAACTTTGGGCCCCTTTAGCGGTCGGTGGGTATGGGTCACCCGGCACTTCGAGACAACCATTGGCTTGAGAATCACTTCCTTCTTCCGAGCTGACTGAGCTTCCTCAATATTGATATACTTAGTGGTTCTCACGAGCAGCTGGTCGATGTCTCTCCAGGACTTCCGAACGAGTGAGCGAAAGAAGTCTCCGTCTATAGTCGATGGAAAAAGGAACTTACCAAAATTTCAGGGGTGGTCGATGGGACGTCCATAGTCACTTGGTTGAATCTCTTAATGTAGGCCCGCAATGCTTCCTTGGACCCTTGTTTGACCACGAACAGGTTCACATTCGTCTTTTGGCAACGGCGGCTGCTAGCAAAATGTTGAAGGAACGTCGTTCGAAAATCTTTGAAGCTGGAGATTGATCTGATCAGCAAGCACTTGAACCACCTCTGCGTTAATCCAGAGAGCGTGGTGAGGAATACTCGGCACTTGATCCAGTCAGTGTACTGGTAGAGTGTGGCCATATTGTTAATTTAATCAGATGGTCTTCTAGATCCGTGGCCCCTGTGTACTCTCCGATCATCAGTGGCCTGTAGTGAGGTGGCAATTGATCGTCAAGGATTTCTTGAGAGAGTCAGGGTGCTTTTCCCTTACGTAAATCCCGGTCGAGTGCGTTTTTAGAAGAAGATCCTTGTGTTCTCTCCGCCTGAACCTGCTCTTCCGAGGTCGTGCGGAATAACGCTTGGTGATATGGGATTGGCGTGTTCGGTGCTTCGCGGAAAGCGCCAGTCTCCCGGTTGTTTGGCTTACGACTGGTGGGATCTTCGGCTCGAGCTCCTGGGTTAGGTTGTTGGCTTGTCGTCGACGCAGCTGGGTCATTCGGCACACGGTAGTCGACTGCTACCTCTTGTTGTTGTTGCATCATATTTGCGGCTCGAGCAATTATTAGCATTTCCAAGTCTTCTTGAGTTAGCGTCACTGTGGTTAGTCATCCAGCATCTTCCATCTTCACGTTTTGGCTACAGGTGGAGTTCCCACAGACGACACCAAATATAATCTTGTCTGAAAGCGGAGAAGATGGTGGGCTAGGGGCGTGTCTCTGTGGTTGACTGGAAATAGACTCCTTGTTGTCCTGCAAAACCAGGGGCGTTAGTGTCAGGCCGGGAAGGGGTTCCCGTCGTTGTCTCTCTGACACTCAAGTCAGTCCTTCGCTCAATGGAGAAAAATAGTAGAAAACTATAGCTAGAGCACGTAGAATAACAAAGTTACGCATACCTCCATATGTGAATGAAAACCTCCATTTATAGTATTACTGTAACGTTTGTGCACGCATCTCAAAGCATATACATGTTTTCCAAAGCATCCTAGGAAAAGACAAGTCAAAAAATATCTCTGATACCTTCTTTTAAGCGAGCACATAAATTTCTGATGTGACGGGCTGAAAGCTTCTAAAATATAATTTGGCTACCAGACATGCTCTGTTGTCAGTAGCACAAACCTCCGAAAGGATACGATAAGATACGTAGGTGGATCCTACTGTAGGCTAACCGGAAGTCGTTCGACTAAGACATCCTAGCTCGGTCACACCAAACATAGTTATTTTCCTTCTATTGATAGTTCTAAGTATGAAAAATACAGAAATACGAAATCTGTAAAAACTCACAGTGATCTCCCATAGATCTACAATCGGCGCCGGCAAGACTTGTTAACGGAAGAACGATAACAAAATCGGAAAGCTCTTCATGGTTCACAAACCAAATCCCTGTTGCAAGATTGTACAAACCAATCTTGAATATTCTTCTTTACCCACTTACAATCTTGTTTACATAGACGAACCTTGCACAAAGACCTTTTTGATATGGGACAAATCCTTTCTCGAACCTCACACACAGCAAGCCCCCTCTTCCTTTGTCTCTTGTGCACCAATTGCCTTGGACGCCTTTTTTATAGAAGAAGATGACTCTTCATCTTCCTCTACCTCCATTAATAGAGGAATGACAAAGGGTTGGAAGGTAAAGGGGAAGAGACACCCTTTCACCTTCTTAACACCAACATCTCCCACTCGTCCAAGTCAATCCTTAAAGGTTAACTGGTTACATAGACCATGTCAGTCACATAGACCATGTCAGTCACATAGACTACAAGATAATCATGTCATTTTACATCGTGTTACATTTTACGAAGTCACAAAGACTTCCCATATCCTTGAAATGACTCTTTAGTCAATGGCTTAGTAAAAGGATCTGTAAGCATAGTACGTGTAGGGATATACTCAAGAATTATCATTTTCTTGTCCATAATATCCCTTATAAAATTATGCTTAATTCTATATGCTTGCCTTTACTGTGATATTTGGGATCAAAATTATGCTTAATTCTATATACTTACCTTTGCTGTGATATTTGGGATCCTCGGCTTGACCATTACAGTACACTATAACATGACTCCCACTGTCCTCAGCAATCTTCAAATGCTTCAAGAACCTTTTCAACCAGACAGATTGTTGCACAACTAATGCGTAAGCCACACAGCTTCCATTGTCGACAAGGCTACACAAGCCTAACCATATAGCTTCTATTGTCGACAAGGCTACACAAGTCAAGCCACACAGCTTCCATTGTTAACATGGCTACATAAACCAGCTTCTTGCTATTCCATGAGATAGTGCCACCATTTAGCAAGAAGGTATAGCCAGATATGGATTTTATGTCATCAAGGTCTCTTGTCCAATCTGCATTTGTGTAGCCACTCAGGCTCATCTTAGATCCTTGAAAATAGATACATAATATGTTGTCCTTCTGAGATATTTTAATATCCTCGTCACCACTTTCCAGTGTCTCGATCTTGGGTTTAATTGGAAAGTACTAATTAAACCAACATCATAGCTTATATCAGGACGAGTACACAACATAGTGTACATTAAACTATCAATAACACTAACATATGGTATTACCTTCATTTTGGCTATTTCTTTAGGAGTCTTGGGATACAATGTTGCAATCTGACATATTGAAGTGTTGTAGCATCTTAGCGATATAAGCCTCTTAAGACGATCTCAAAAGTCTTTTTGATCAATCTTTCATGATCTTTACTCCTAAGATGTACTCAACTTCTCTTCAAAAATAATACCCTCTATTTGGGTATATCCTTTTGCAACTAGTCGAGTTTTATATCGATTAATCTATCAATCCATTTTCCACTTGATTTTGAGAATCAACTTATTCCCAATAGCCCTTCAGCCCAAAGGAAGATCAACTATAATCTCAAACTTGATTCTTTCTCATCGACTCCATCTCCTCATCCATTGTAACTTACCCTCTTTTTTCTCTAATGGAGCATCTTAATGCTTCCTTTACCATTCGAGGTTCATTGCATCAACTGAGAGTGTTATTAATGCCTTATTCTCAATATCAAACTATTTCTTCGTAAGTTGGGTTGTTAAGAAGTTAACTTATGACTTGGCAAATCACTTCCACTCGGTTGACTAGACTTAGGCATCTCTTTTGACACTTTTTTTGTTGATAATATCTCATCCCCTCAAAGAGGAACACTTTTATCAACATCATCTCTGGTTGGGAACTCTTTTTTGAGAAAAATTACATCTCTTGAATCTATTTCGGAGATGGTTCCATCTAGTTGCTCACCTATGAAAACATAACCTTTGGAGGTTTCATGATATCTAATAAAGATACATTTCTTACCCCTAGGTCCCAATTTTCATACTTGTGAGAACTATCATGAACATAAGTAGCTGACTCTCAGTGTCTCAAATTATTTAAATATGATTTTCTGTATGTCCAACGTTCATATGGGGTAGATGGGACTGACTTTGAAGGCACTTTGTTAAGTATATAAACTGCAACTAATAATGTATCTTAGCAAATTACTCTGCGCTATCATAGACCTAACCATATCAAGAAGAGTTCTATTTCTTCTTTCAGCAACCTCACTTTGCTGTGGAGTTCCTGGGATTGTTAGCCGTCTAATAATCCCTCTATCATTACATATTGTCTTGAACACATCAGACAAATACTCCCCTCCACGGTCAGTGTGTAAAGTCTTAACTTTACATTCCATTTGATTCTCAACTTCCTTCACTTAACAAATGAAGCAATCTAATGCTTCAGACGTATGAGAAATCAAATACACATGACCAAAATGAGAGAAATCATCAATAAATGTAATGAAATAGGAAGTTTCATGTCTAGCCTTCATATTCATTGGACCATAAATATCTGAATGAATTAATTGCAATGATGATTCAGTGCTTATAGCCTTACTAAATGGTTTCCAAGTTGCTTTTCCATCAAGACAATGCTCACATATAGACAAGTGAATCTTAGATCGAATGCCCAATAAACCCTTTCTATCCAATCGATTTATACGTTCTTGTCATATGTGTCCTAATCTAGCATGTCAAACCTCATTTGTTATATTTGCATCACTAGTTAGAGCAATGTTTGAAAAATAACCCTCAATACCACAATTGATATCTGGTTCTACATCAAGAACCATAAAATCATTTGATAAAAAATTATATCCGATTAACACTAAGTCAATCTTAAGTTCAACACTCCAACTATAAAAATTAATACAATATCCTAAATCAAGAAGACCTATAATAGAAACAAGATTTCATCAAATTTTAGGAGCATACAGGACATCGTGTCGAAACAGAACACTACCACCATGGAGGTTGAGTTTCCAAGTGTCAACTCCTTTGACTTCAACTCTTGCATTGTTTCCTACATAGATCCATTTGTTGCCAACTAGTACTCGTCGGTACTTTACAAATGTAACTCACTCCCGAGCTACATGGTTGGTTGCTCCCGAATCTATAATCCACAAGGGATAAGAATCAACTAACAATATTAAACTAGTAACAAAATGCTCAAGAAAAAAAGACACTGTCCCACAGCAGCAGCTACTTTCATCTTTCCCTTCCCCTTCTTGAACCATTTCTTTTTCTTGGATCCAGATAATCCAACAGAACCGACAACCACATAGGCTAGTCTAGAAATCCTTACTGACTCAACTCTCTCCGCCTCCAATTCTACACGGCGTGAGACATCAATGAAAGTCCTAATACTCTCACTGTGAGTTAGGGTATGCTTCATAGTTTTCCAAGAATCTAGAAGAGAACAAATAACTGCTTGAATTTGTTGTTCATTGGTCAACTGATGACCAACAGTTTTAAGCTCTCGAATCATGTTTGACATCTCCCTGAAGTATTGAACCATTGATACATTCAGACGCTTCTTGTAGCTATCAAACTTGATCGTTAGTTGTCGAAGCTTGCTCAGACTTACTCCACTATATTTCTTCTTAAGGGCTACCAAGACTACATGAGCCGTAAGATACGACTCATACTTAAAAACTATGTTATCAACCATTGAACTAATCAATATTCCCTTTGCAGTGAAGTAATTTTTCTTCCATGCCTTATAGGTATCAAGATCTTGTCTGTTCTGTACAGAGGGACCATCCACAGGTTCTTCCATAACCTGTTTTATAGCCTCAAGAACTTCTTTTCCTCAAGAATGTATTATATCTTGAGGTGCTAGATTTTGTAGTTATCCGCATATAATTTCTCTCTGTTATTGAGTTTAGTTATGATGTTCTTATTTGTCATGATCTAACATAAATAAACATATTATTTAGTGATACGGGTTATGATAGATTAGCCGAGCGAGTGAAAGAAGGGTTTAGGTCCAGAGAGATAGGAAAGGTATATAGCCGGTCGTATAAAGGTCGAGCGAGCGTGCTCGATCGGGCAAAATCCGCCCGAGCATAAAGGCATTTAGCCTTATATAAGATCCTCAGCATACCGCCGGCCAATTGCAAGCCGAGTGAGCGCCCATGCTCTCATATATGTTCGGCCGAGCAAAGCCCGCCCGAGCATAAAGGCATTTAGCCTTTATAAGATTCTCAGTATACTGTCAGTCGACCGCAGGCCGAGCGAGCACTCACGTGCTCATATATGCTAGGTCGAATAAATCCCACCCGAGCATAAAGGCATTTTGTCTTATATATAGCTCTCAGCATATCACTGGCCGACCGCATGCCAAGCGAGCGCCCACGTGCTCATATATGCTTGACCAGGCTGTAAATCCCGCCCGAGCGTAAAGGCATTTTGCCTTATATCTAGTTCTCAACATATCACCGACCAAGTGAGCACCTACGTGCTCATATATGCTCAACTAGGTAAATCTCGCCTTGGCGTAAAGGCATTTTGCCTTATATATAACTCTCAGCATATCACCGACTGACTGCAGGCCTAGCGAGCACCTACGTGCTTATATATGCTTGACCGGGTAAATCCCGCTCAAGCGTAAAGGCATTTTTCCTTATATATAACTCTCAGCATATCACCGACCGACCGCAGGCCGAGAGAGCACCCACGTACTCATATATGCTCGGCCGGGTTGTAAATCCTGCCCGAGCGTAAAGGTATTTTGCCTTATATATAGCTCTCAGCATATCACCGATCGACCACAGGCCGAGCAAGCGCCCTCACGCTCATATATGTTCGACCGGGCTACAAAGCCTGCCCGAGTATAAAAGAATTTAGCCTTATATATAACTCTCAGCATATAACCGGTTGACTGCAGGCCGAGCGAGTGCCCACATGCTCATATATGTTCGATCGGACTGCAAAGCCCGCCCGAGCATAAAGGTATTTAAGCTTATATATAACTCTCAGCATATAATCGGCCGATCGCAGGCCGAGCGAGCGCCCACGTGCTTATATATACTCGGTCGGGCAAAGCCCGCCCGAGCATAAAGGTATTTAGCCTTATATATAACTCTCAGCATATAACAGGTCGACCGCAGATCAAGCAAGCACCCACGTGCTTATATATGCTCAACAAGGCATAGCCCGCTTGAGCATAAAAGACAGATTCAACATAAAGTGTTCTTAACAGTATATACGACCAGCTTAAATGACTGGTCGAGACACATTCAATAGAAGATAGTCTGAACAGTATATACGGCCGGCTTAAACGACCGACCGAGACACATTCAATAGAAGATAGTCTGAACAGTATACACGGCCGGCTTGAACAACCGACCGAGACATATTTAGCAGAAAATATTCTCAACAGTATATACGGTCGGCTTGAATGATCGACCGAGACATATTCAACAGGAGGTATTCTTAACAGTATATACGGATGGCTTGAACGATCGGCCGAGACATGCTTAATAGAATATTTGGTGGGAAACATCTTCTAGAAGCTTCTTCAATTATAATGGTGTGCCCCCCATTATAAATACAAGTCATAAACGACAAAATGGATACATCTGGGGTACAAAAAAGATTCTTTAAAGGATTATTGCATGAAGAATAGAAGATAACTTCATCTCCTAACAAACTCTAACAAACTGGGGACCACTTCACGACTACGGAGGTCACGTGAGGTGGTATAAAAGAGGGGATCTTCTCTGTTGGCAAGGGACCCAAGTTCTAGCATCTAAACTCTGTTTTCACTTCAATTATTGTTCTTCTTCTTCTTCTTGCATCTTTGAGAGGAACTGGCTTGAGCGTCAGAAAGACTAGCCAGGGATCCTTACCCCGGTCTTAGGTCACTAACGCTTTGTTGGCTCGTCTCACTGTGCGTAGGAGCGTTGAGGAGTTTCTTCAGATCTTCAGAGTTCGTCTTCATTGAAGGTCATTGTCATTCATCGAAGCTAGTGCTCATCTTCACAGATTTTAGACAGGATCAAATTTGGTGTCATCTGTGGGAAGTATTTACCTGAATCTGAGATTACGAAGATGGAGGAAGTTGGTAAACCCAACACCACCACTATCTCACAAGATGATCTGGAGTTGCTCATCAACGCCAGAGTACAGAAGATACTGCAACAACAACAACAACAGCAACAAGTCAATACTGGTGGTACATTACCTGTAGTGTAACCTCCGGCGATGTCAGTAACCTCTCATTATAGAGAGAGGGATATCAAGGGAGGGGATTCGATTCATCTGTTCTCTGCTCCTCGCTCTCCAACTCGACGACCAAAAGCTTATTTCCAAACAACTCTTAAGCGTCGGAGGGCCTAGCCAGGGATCTCCACCCCGGTCTTAGGTCACTAACGCTTTGTTGGCTCTTCTCACTGTGCATAGGAGTGTTAAGGAGTTTCTTCAGATCTTCGGAGTTCATCTTCATCGGAGTGTTAGAGTGTATACTGAAAGCCTAAGCTTTTGTAAACATTTATTTTGAATAAAGAATCACATTTGGTCAAATTGTCTACATTTAGTTGTAGTTGTTCAATTAATTTATATTGTAGATAACATAGTATGTGGTGCTACATACAGAAGATGATATTATCAGTACCTTATAAATTATAAACAGTAGCTCACGACCAAAATGGAAAGGAACAAACCATTGGAAGATCGTAGTGTAATTAGGAATTAGTTTATCTTGACTATATAATTACACTAGTACACTTAGAGTGTATTGAGTAGGACCATTTGAGGTTGTTTCTTTTATACTGACTTTATAAAGGAACAAATACCTCAGTTATTATGGAAGTGTGTGCTCTTAATCCTAATATAATAACAAGCACATATATTTGATATTTATTTCTTTAATTTATCAATGGGTGAGATTTAGTTCGATAAATCAATAAGCTCGATAAGTTGGGAAATGATATTACTTATAGTGTGTGTTGTTGATTATAGAAGGAAACTGTGTCCTAGTAATCTAGGTTGATAATGTCCCCAAGATGAGCTCATAAAGATTGTCATGTTAAATCCTGCAGGTGGACTTAGTCCGACATGACGATGAGGTTGAGTGGTACTATTCTTGGATAAAGATATTAATTAAATGAGTTGTCAATAACTCACTTAATTAGTGGACATTTGACATCTTAAACATAGGAGACTAACATACTCATAATAAGAAGGAGCCCAAAAATGTAATTTGGGATTGGTGCGGTAGTTCAATAATAGTTCTCTAGTGGAATGAATTATTATTGATAAAGTTAAGTTGTGTGTTCGGGGCGAACATGGGATGCTTAATTTTATCGGAAGACCAAAACCAATTCCTCCTCTCGGTCCCTATCGTAGCCTCTTATTTATAGAGTACTATACCCACCTATACCCACCTTCATACCCATGATAAGGGGGTCGGCCAAGCTAGCTTGAGGCCTAAGCCTTAATTCATGGGTGGCCGGCCCTAGCTTGAACCCAAGCTTAGGTGGCCGGCCCCTATTAAATTAAAAGGAGTTTTAATTTTAATTTTTATTATGTGGAAGATATAATTTATTAAAGAGAATTAAAAATTAAAATATCTCTTTTAAAAGGATCTACAAAAGATTAAAGAAAGAGATTAGATCTCTTTCCTTATTTGTAGATTGGAAAGATATTTTATTTTTTCTTTGAAAATTATTCACATGATGAAAAATTAAAATTATAGAAATTTCTTTTATCAACCATGAAGGGATTTTAAATGGAAATTTTATTTTTTAAAATTTGCAAAGACAAATAAGGAAGTTTTAATTGTTGATTAAAAATTGTCTTATTTGCTCTCCATGAGGTGGCCGGCCATGATTAATTGATTAAGAAATTTTATTTAATTTTTCTTAATTAATTGTTGTCAAGGAAAGTTAAGGAAATTTTATTATAAATAAATTTCCTTATTTGCCAAAGCCAAGGAATATAAAAAAAGGGGTGGGGGTGCCTTCATGGGTTACAACCTCTATTATTCTCTCCCTCTTTTCCTTGGTGTTGTGGCCGGCCAACCTCTCTCCCTCTCTTCCTCTTTGTGGTGGTCGAATCCTTCCTCTTGCTTGGAGTTCTTGTGGTGGCCGGATACTATTTGGAGAAGAAGAAGAAGAAGGAGAGAAATCTTGCATCCTTTGGAGCTTGGTTGGTGTTTTTTTTTCTCATCCTTGGTGAAGCTCTTTTGTTTTGGCCGAACCTAGCTAGGAGGAGAAGAAGGTGCATTGGTGGTTTCTCATCTCGGAAGATCGTTGCCCACACAACGTCCAAGGTTAGAAGAGGAATACGGTAGAAGATCAAGAGGTCTTTCTAGAAGGTATAACTAGTAATTTTTGGAAATAATACCAAATACAAGAGGCTTACGATTCTAGTATTTCGAATTTATTTTCAATGTAGTGTTCTTATGTTTATTTCTTTTCCTTGTGATTTGATTGTTCCTTTCGGTTAACCTAAAGTTATTTTAGGAAATTAAATATTAGCTTTCCATAAAAGGTTTTGTCTAGTCGGTGGTGGTTGCTCCCATATCCAAGAAGGTCATGTGCCTCGCCACGTCAGTACTGGGAACCAATTATGGAAATTAATATTTAATGGAATTAATAACTTAAGGTGATTTGAGTCGAACGTGTTAAGTTCCGCAGGAGATCCAAGTCAAAACCTAAAAGAACAAATAGATTAAGTTTTGAATCAAACGTGTTAAGTTCCGCAGGCGATCCAAAATTTAATTTAAAAGAACACATGGTAGCTAGGAAAAGGTTCAGACCTTTGTACAAAATTTTTGTACAGTGGAACCTCTAGGTTTTCCGAGTAGCAACATAATTGGTATCAGAGCTAGGGTTTTGCCTCTGTGTATTTTGTATTAGTTTAATTATGCACATGTCATACATAATTTAGGCAGGATAATAGTAGGATGTACTAACTTTGTGGATGCAGGATCCAACTATTATGGCTTATAGTTTTATGTGTGTGATTGGACCCTTGGACATGTCAAGGGCATTTATATGTGTGTGCATGATTGTATTATAAAATACAGCAGGAGCTGTATTAGAATTTTATTTTTGATCTAGATACATGTACATTCCTTTTATGGAATATAGGATCAAAATTGTAAAATTCTATTTATGTCGCGGATCGAATCTTGCAAAGCGTGGAACCTTCTGAGGACCAGAGGCGCAGCGGAACAAGGAGCAAGATGGATGCGACAGCTACACCCGGTGGCGGTGGCCAAATATGGCAGCAGCTTGGGATGACAACACACGGAGGACAACCATAGATAAAAGTCATAATAGTTGAAAATTAGATTTTCTATTTATTGCTTTTATATTGTGCTGTGTGTGTATGTTAGTATACATGTTTAGTAGGCTAGCATAGTTAAAATTCCTCATTTATAAATAACTAAGTGGGAGAGGGATTTTTAAGTAAAACCCATGGTCTCCATTACTGATTTGTAAGTGATGCAAACAAGCTTGCGCGTTGGCTCTGAGTGCCTTCCTCCATATCGGATGAGCTTGTTTGTGTATCACTAGAACAAACTTCCATTTCGGATGACTATAGGAAGTTAATTAAGAGCGTGTGATCTTCCCCATCGGAAGGGGCACAATCTTATTAATGGACTTAGTGTCAAGTAATGGTATACACTTAGGCACAACTAATAGTATCCTCCCCATCGGAGTCACTGCTATTATTTGTGTGACCAAAGGATACCAACTATTAATTTTATTTGTCAAAAAGTTAGGTTGACAAGATAATAAAATTAATGGGTTAAAACCCTCCTTTTACAAATGTTGAATTTGTATACATCGACACTATCGTGGCATACAAAATTCACGGTGGTTTGAGGTGTTGGTTAATTTAAAATAGTATTGTTTGAGGAATCAATATTATTCTAAGTTTAGAGTTTTGACCAAAAGTTATTTGTGATTCTTAGGATGACTTTCAACCCACTGTCCATCATACTACAACAGAATAGACTTACTGGTCCTAACTACATAGATTGGAAAAGGAACCTGGACATTGTTCTTACTGCTAAAAGTTATAAATTTGTACCGACTGAGCCTTGCCCTGAAGCACCCACTGGTGAATCTACCCAAGAGGAGATTGAATATCATAGGAAATGGGTAAAAGCAGATGAGATGGCGCGGTGTTACATTTTGGCTTCTATGTCAAATGTATTGCAACATCAGCATCAAGATTTACCAACAGCTTATGATATTATGAACAATCTCAAGGAACTCTTTGGTCATCAAGATAGGGTTTCTAGGCAAGAAGCCATGAGAAAAATAATGACAGCCACCATGCAAGAGGGTACTCCTGTGAGGGATCATATCCTAAAGATGATGGCTTATCTGAATGAAATATAGATCCTTGGAGGAGAAATTGATGGGGAAACCCAGATCGATATGATCCTCCAAACACTACCTAGAAGTTTTGAGCAATTCCGCCTGAATTACAATATGAACAAAAGGGTATATTCATTAGCGGAACTACTGACAGAACTTCAGGCAGCAGAAGGATTGTTTCGTCACAACTCTCATATTCACTATGTTGAATGTAACACCCCTAGAAAGCCTAGATAAAGTAAGGGCAATGAGAGTACGAATGTAATGAAAAGAATGTGTAGATAGTCTACGTTGAATGTTACGATGGGAGGGATTTAGATGATTAAAACTTTATGAAAGAAAAATAAAGTTGAGAATATAAATCATCTATGCATGATTTAAAAGGTATGAAATTAATATGGACAAAAGGAAGAAGTATGAGATAATATATATATGTATGAAATATTTATGCATAATATAGTAATATACGAATTATTATGTACAAAAGAAAATAAAATGTTAGAAGAGAGATTGAACCTTGGATCTCTTGTAAGGAACATGTATAGGATACCAAAGGGGATAGGAGAATTATTGATAAGGAGAGAAAGGACTAAGTAGTTAAGAATAAGAAAGGATTCTTTTTACTTAAAAGAAAAGGAAGTAAAAAGAAGTAAAAATATGCATAACCAAGTTTTGATCCTTGGTTCTCTTGTGAATGCATGCATGTGTTAACCAAGTGGGATAGAAGAGGATATTGTAAGAGGAGGGATAGAAAATTTTATTAAAGGAGAGAAAAGAGAGAAATTAAGGGAAAGAAAAGAGAGAACTCAAAAGGCATCTCTCTAGAATATTCTTGTCATTTAAGGGGAGAAATGAATAGGGAGGATGAATCAAGTCAAGTTTCCTCCCCTCATCTTAGTATAAATAGGCATGGAGGGGGGACTTCAACTTCATCCTCAACCCACTCATCCTCCTCTCCTCCCTTTGTGCCGAGACCCACTCTCCCCTCTCTTTTCTTCTTGTTGCCGAGCAACACAAGAGGAAGAACACCTTCTTCCTCCTCACTCTCCCCCTCTTTTCTTTCTTGTTGTTGCCGAGCAACACAAGAGGAAGAGAAGCCTCTTCTTCCTCCTCCTCTCCACCAAAAGACCTAGCCACTCCTCTCCTCCATTGGTGCCGAGCAAACAAGCAAGGAAGAAAGGTCCCCAAGCAAGTTCTCAAACCTAGGAAACTTAAGCGAAGAAGGTAAGCTTCCCCTCACCTGTGGTACAAGGCTTTTTATATATTTTTCAGATTTTATGAGGATTTTAAAACCTAGAAACAAGTTTGAGAAAATTCGGTTAAGAAAAGCCTTCGAAATCTAGTAAGGTTTAACTAAATCTACACTACATGATAGATTTTCTATGCCATGGAAAAGGGATCTTCTTCATGTTTTTACACCTATATGATGCTTGATCAAAGGAGTACTTAACCCTAGAATTTCGGCCAAAAATATTTTTAAGAGGCTAGGGAAATTATTGTTTTACCCAACTAGTACGAGGTCCTCCCTATGAAATGTTAAGGATCATGTATTAGTTTTCTTGCTTAGAAGATAATTGAAAATAAAAGAAAACCCACTCCTATATTTCGGCCAAGGAAGGGTTTAGGGTTAGGAAGACCCTTAAATTTAAATAAACATGCTCATGTGATAGAATACAAAGATCTTAAAAGATTCGTACGTTGCATATTGTTAGAACTTCATGAATTCTTTCTTAGGGTTTTCGGCCATGATGAAATGGATAGCTTAGAAAAGCTTAAACAAAATGTTAATATGTTCAAGACCTTTGTGAGGTCAAGATATGAAAGTTGATTAATGCTCTCATATTTAATTGGAATGTAGAAAATGAGTACATGATATAAGACAAGTAAGATCACAAGAGTCCTAGCTTATTTATGATCCAATTTTATGTATGATATTCTTAGTAACTTTTGCCATGATATTTACTTAAGCTTTCCATGCTTTAAGTCACTTAAGAGACCTAGCTTAAGGACTAGTAGGTTTCGGCCATGAAGGAAATAAAAGAAAAAGGGAAAGAAACCTAGGATATGCTATGAAATTATGTTATATGCCATGATATGTGATAGCATAGGAAATGTTATACATAATGAGAAAAGAATGAAATTTATGTTATGTAAATGCCATGATATGTGATAGCATAGGAAATGCTATACATAATGAAGAAATGCTATGTTATGTAATATGCCATGATATGTGATAGCATAAGGAAATGCTATACATAATGAAGAAATAAAACTATGTTATGTAATATGCCATGATATGTGATAGCATAAGGAAATGCTATACATAATGAAGAAATAAAACTATGTTATGTAATATACCATGATATGTGATAGCATAAGGAAATGCTATACATAATGAAGGAATGAAATTATATTATGTAATATGCCATGATATGTGATAGCATAAGGAAATGCTATACATAATGAAAAGAAACGAAAAAGGAAATGCATGAAAGATTGTTAAGGACATGATATGATAGTTATGCATGATATGTTATTTTGTATGGTTTGTACCAAGGGTGGGCTCCGTAAACGCCCCGGGGTCGATGGAATAAGACTCGGGCCTCGTCAGTAATGGGCTTCTGAATGCCCTAGGTCGATGGAGTAAGACTCGGGCCTAGTATGTATGTATGGTAGGGTTCAAGACTTGCTACCTTGGACCTACTTAAGAAGCGCGCGCATGATGTATGTGGTACAAACCGGGATCCCCTCAATGATGATATTAATTTCAAGTATTTATAAGTATAAGTTTTCAAATTCATGATGCATTGCCTACATATGTGCTTTAAATTACCTGATGATTAGATATAATGCCATGTGATATTATGATATGAATATGATACTCTTGTATGTTATATGCTTATGATACTACGCATGATATTAATATACGATGATTCGGTTTTAGTGAGTAGGAAAGGAACTTACTGAGCCATGAGTGCTCATAGCTTACTTTCCTTGTACCGCAGATAAAGAAGCTGGATGAGCTAGAGGAGCAACAGGAGGAGCAGATAGTGATGTGTGTGGTGGTGGCTCGGCAAAGAACGATCCGGACAAATTAATATGATTAGTTATAGAATCAACATATGCACATTTGAACAAATCAGAATATGTGATATTATGCTTAATAAATTAAATTCTTTAAAGTTTTTATTCTTCCGCTGTTATAACTAAAGCATGTACGTAAGTAGTATAAGAACGTAGCGCCGCCTTTGGTTGGGTAAGAAGGGCGGGCGTTACATTGAAAATGGTTCTACTTCTAAGCCGAAAGGAAAGAAGAAGAAGAAACAAGTTGGTTCAGCAAAGAAAGTGAATAAATCTCAGAGTACAGGACCTAAAGCTGGAATGAAGAAGCCGAAGGGCAAGTGCTTCATCTGCAAGCAGTTAGGGCATTGGAAGGCAGACTGTCCTCGTAGGAATCAGAACAACAAAGGTATATCTCATGCTCTAGTTGTTGAAACATGTTTAGCGGTGTTATCTACCAGCACCTGGTGTGTAGATACGGGAGCCACTGATCATGTCTGCAATTCCTTGCAGGGGTTCCAGGAAACCCGACGAGAGATTACCGTCTACATGGGCAATGCTACTAAGGTGGCAGCTGTTGCAGTGGGAGACGTCTACTTATCTTTTAGTAGAAATAAAAATTTGGTTTTAAGAAATTGTCTTTATGTACCCAGTTTTAGAAAGAATTTAATTTCAGTTTCTAAACTATTTTTAGATGGATATTCAGTTTCCTTTAGTAACGATGTAGTTATTAAGAGAAATAAAGTGATTATCTGTTCTGGTGCATTAGTTGGCAATTTGTATACTTTAAATCAAATTTCTCCCATAAAGCAAAACATGGAAATTTATAACTCATCTTTTAACTCGAATAAGAGAAAAGAACCTTCAGAAATAAACCAAGCATATCTTTGGCATCTAAGGCTTGGTCATATTAACTTAAGTAGGATTCAGAGGCTTATAGCCGATGGACTTTTGGGTTCACTAGAGTTGGAAAATTTTTCAACTTGTGAATCTTGCTTGGAAGGTAAAATGACCAAAAGGCCTTTCAAGGCCAAGGGGTATAGAGTCAAAGAAGTGTTAGAATTGGTTCACTCTGATTTGTGTGGTCCTATGTCTGTCCAGGCAAGAGGAGGCTTGTAAGACCGTTAGATTCGATAGAGGGGGGGTGAATATCGATTCGAAAATCTCGAGTTAAAACGCAGCGGAAAAGTAAGGAAGTAAAGAGATGAACACGGTTGATTTTTACTTCGTTCGGAGCCTGTGACGACTCCTACTCGAAGGCCCGTACTCCTTGAGTACTTTCGTTGGGCAATTCACTAGCAATTCGGATAATTACAATTTACGTACAAATATTGCTAATGAAAGAAAGAAAATAAAGCTAACCGACAAACAATGAATTAAAAAGAGAGCCGGAGTGAGTCGTCGGAGCTTTGTGAACGTTGTTGGAGCGCAGAGCAGCAGAGTGATTGGACTCAGAGTTCTCAGAAGACTTTTCTTTTCGTTGTTGTTCTGAAGCTCTCCTCTGACCCTTCTTTTATATGAGGCTCGGGGCGCCCTGGATGCCTTCCAGGCGCCCTGGTGAGACGTGGCAAGTCCAACCAGCGAGCTCCACGTGGCGCACGATCGGGATGAGATTTTTCCTCCCGCGCGCCCGGATCCCTTCGCCCCGGGACTCTCTTTCGTCATCCGCACGCAAGACAAACGTTAGTCGAGGCAAATTTACCTCAGCAAGATTGTTAGCGGCTTTATAGATAAGCAAGTATGACTTAGATTCCGTCTTTCCGACCGGAATCTAGTCACGATCTCGACTTAGATATCCGAAATGGATCTAAGCCGGATCGATGCCTAATGTTCCTTCCCTGAACGCCCTCGCATGATCCTCCTCCGGTGACTTACCTCACTTACCCGCCAGACGTTCCCCGTCCGACCACTGTGGTTCGACGCCAGCGTCCGCTCCGTCGACACTTGGACTTCTCGCGTCCAACGCGCGGTTCCCGGACTTCTTGTCACGTCGACCCGACTTGCTTGACTTCGCCCTATCCGGTCGACCCGTCGACCTAGCTGGACTTTTCCTGCACACTTGATCAAAGTGTCAGACAACAACACAACTAACTTAACCTATTTGTCATTCATCAAAACCTGGGTTAGACCGTTAGTGCTACTCGCACCAACAATCTCCCCCTTTTTGATGGAATGACAACCTGGTTAAGTTAGTGAAAGCATATGTACGAAACAACATGCATTTGTGTGGTTTTAAAGTCAGTTTGTGTTTTCAAATTGGTTTAGCTAACTTAACCACCTAACCCTTCTCCCCCTTTGGCATTCATCAAAAAGTAAGCAGGGGTAAACAAGTATAAAAAGTTTAGTTCAAAAAATTCAAAGATATTGATAAAAGTATAATTTTTTAACAACAAGTTAAAAAATAGTCAAGTTGACTTGGGGGAGTTTAAGCTTTTGAAAATTTGTTTAAAGCATTGGCTTTTAGCTTTTAGAAAGCTAGCTAAGTTTTCATTTTCAAACACAAGGTTTCAAAAACCAGAATTCCAAAACTAAGTTTGAAAATTTTATTTTTCAACACTAAGTTTGTAAACGATTTAATTTAAAACTTAAGTTTGAAAAACTGTTTTTGAAAGTCTAAGAATGGAAAGTTTTCAAAAACAAACAATTTTAGCTTATAAGTTGGTGAAATTAATTTTGAAAGTATTTTTGAAAGATCCTAGTCTAATGAAATTAATTTAAGTTTTAAAATTAAAATTTTGAAATTAATTTAAGTTTTAAAATTGAAATTTTGAAATTAATTTAAGTTTTAAAATTAAAATTTTGAAATTAATTTCAGTTTTAAAATTAAAATTTTGGAATTAATTTAAGTTTTAAAATTTTGAAATTAATTTAAGTTTTAAAATTAAAATTTTGAAATTAATTTAAGTTTTAAAATTAAAATTTTGAAATTAATTTAAGTTTTAAAATTTTTGAAATTAATTTTTAAGTTTAAAATTGAAATTAATTTAAGTTTTAAAATTTTGAAATTAATTTAAGTTTTAAAATTAAAATTTTGAAATTAATTTAAGTTTTAAAATTAAAATTTTGAAATTAATTTAAGTTTTAAAATTGAAATTTTGAAATTAATTTAAGTTTTAAAATTGAAATTTTGAAATTAATTTAAGTTTTAAAATTAAAATTTTGAAATTAATTTAAGTTTTACAATTTTGAAATTAATTTAAGTTTTAAAATTAAAATTAAAATTTTGAAATTAATTTAAGTTTTAAAATTAAAATTTTGAAATTAATTTAAGTTTTCAAATTAAAATTTTGAAATTAATTTAAGTTTAAGTTTAAAATTGAAATTTTGAAATTAATTTAAGTTTTAAAATTAAAATTTTGAAATTAATTTAAGTTTTTAAAATTAAAATTTTGAAATTAATTTAAGTTTTTAAAATTAAAATTTTGAAATTAATTTAAGTTTTAAAATTAAAATTTTGAAATTAATTTAAGTTTATTGAAATTAATTTAAGTTTTAAAATTAAAATTTTGAAATTAATTTAAGTTTTAAAATTAAAAATTTTGAAATTAATTTAAGTTTTAAAATTAAAATTTTGAAATTAATTTAAGTTTAAAATTGAAATTTTGAAATTAATTTAAGTTTTAAAATTAAAATTTTGAAATTAATTTAAGTTTTTAAAATTAAAATTTTGAAATTAATTTAAGTTTAAAATTAAAATTTTGAAATTAATTTAAGTTTAAAATTAAATTTTGAAATTAATTTAAGTTTAAAATTAAATTTTGAAATTAATTTAAGTTTTTAAAATTAAAATTTTGAAATTAATTTAAGTTTTTAAAATTAAAATTTTGAAATTAATTTAAGTTTTAAAATTAAAATTTTGAAATTAATTTAAGTTTTAAAATTAAAATTTTGAAATTAATTTAAGTTTTATTCATCTCACCCGATCTATATTATCAATCAAGGAATCCTATGATTTTGTGAGATGAAATTAGTTTGATTACAGAGTTTTGTTTTAACTTGTGTTATATTCAGACTTAGCTTTGGTTTCCACAAATAGGCATTCTTCGGATAAACTTCTAAGCTTGGTGAGTCACAAGGAAATCATTGGAAGTAACCAACCTTTCGAGGTTTTCCGAATAGTCCTATCCACGGAACTTAGTACTAAATCTTGGTCTAACTGGTTAGGATTCGTTTAAGGGTAGCTTCGGTCAGTTCCACTTGGCCAAATGCACCAGATCGAAGCCATATCTTTCTAGACATGCGATGACCAAGCTTCCCTAACGTACTATCATCCAAAAACTTCACCAGTACCATGAGTTAAGTTAAACTTGGTCTCTCTTTAACTAATCCTAATTACCCTGCCGGGTTAGTTTGTTTTGGGTAGGTTAGTTTTGGAGGTGCCAGCTATTCTGGAGCCTCCCCCTGAATTATTGGCCATTAATTTAGATTTTGGGTTTGTGTCGATTCTTTTTGTAGTTATAATCAACTTGGTGATAATCTAAATTTTGTTGAGTTTTGAATTTTGATTTTAATTTAGATTTATATTTTAGTTTTTGATCTGATTTATTCAAGTTTATATAATGTATTTTATCTTTAGGTATATAGAATTGATTAAGTCCTACTTGCGTGGTTAAGCACGCTTTCGGGACCCAAGCTTGTTTAGTTGCTTTGTGTTGGGTTAATAATGATTTAAAGGTTTTGTTTGAGTTTGACTTATATCCAAGTCCGGTTTTATTATAGCATGCCTTTTGGTTATTTAGAATTAAATCTAAATTTTTAGATCTTGTTGTGAATTTTTCCAACAATTCTTTTAACTTATTAATTTCATTTTTTAATGATAAATTCTCCTCCTCAAGTGTTCGATCTTGAGTTGGATTCGAATTTTTTAATTGTTCCTTGAGGTTTTGATTTTCCTCAAGAAGCGATTTATTTTTATTTTCCAATTTAACTAATTTTTTATTTAAACACGAGATAATTCTAAAGAATTTACGATTTAAGTTTAGGTATACCTCTTCGGAACCTTCGGAAACGAGTGCGGACTCGTGGCTCGATTCGGGTTCGGACCCATCTTCCGATTCCTCTGATTCGTCTTCCGTTTCAGCTTCGTGAGCCATCAGCGCGAGGTGACTTTGGTTCTTTTGCCTTTCTCCCTCCGATTCGTCTAAGGAGGAATCGTCCCATGTTGCTTTGAGGGCTTTCTTCTTTGTTGACTTTGGTTTGTCAAGTTTCAATCTTGGGCATTCGTTCTTGTAGTGCCCCTTTTTGTTACATCCGAAACATGTGACATTTCTTGAGTCGGCTGGCGAACTGATCTTCTGAAGATCCTCTTTTTTTCCTGGTGAACATTTTCCTTACCAGGTTCACCAGGTGTTCTTCGTCTTCAGAGTCTTGATCGGAATCTTCTTCAGATTCGGGCTTGTTCTTCTTTTCTTTAGAGGAACCTGCAAATAAAGCTACACCTTTCTCGACCCCGGCATTAGTTTGCTCATGAAGTTCTAATTCACAAAAGAGTTCATCCAATTTTAATTTAGATAAATTTTTTGAAATTTTGTAGGCATCTACGATTGATGCCCACAAATTGTTTCGCGGAAAGGCATTTAACGCGTACCTGATTAAGTCTCGGTTCTCCATTTGGTGGCCTATCGCGTGGAGACCGTTGAGGATATCTTTGACCCTCGCGTGGAGCTGACTTGCCGTTTCTCCTTCCTGCATTTTTATATTAAAAATTTTATTTAACTGCAAATCTCTTTTTGTTACCTTCGCGTCGCTTGTTCCTTCGTGTAGCTCGATTAGTTTATCCCAAAGCTCCTTAGCGTTTTGATGCGGTCCGACCCGGTTCAGTTCTTCTCGTGTTAGTCCGCAGTGTAGAGTATTGATGGCTTTGTTTTCAATTGATGCCTTTTTCTTTATATCATTTGTCCAGTCTTCAGGGTCTACTATGTTCCCGGAGTTGTCTACTGGAATTTTGTAAGCTCTTGTGACGCTCATCCATTGGTCGTAGTCTGTCTTCATGTAGACCTCCATTCTCCTCTTCCAGTACGAAAAGTCATCCCCGTTGAATAGGGGAGGACGTACTGTGCTGAAGCCTTCTTGTTGAGACATCTTATCTTGCACACACTAAATTAACTGGAAAACAAAATCCCAAGACTTCGTCTTGGATTAGCAGTGCGGGAGAAATAGAAACTCTAAGTTGGTGTAGTACCAATTTAGATTTTAAATGCAATGAAAAAAAGTCTTCCAAAAAGATAATAATATCAGTTTTGAATTGTTAAAAAAAATGATTTCACCCCCTGTCTGATTGGTGGTTGCACCAAATCAGAGCGGTACCGGCTCTGATACCACTTGTAAGACCGTTAGATTCGATAGAGGGGGGGTGAATATCGATTCGAAAATCTCGAGTTAAAACGCAGCGGAAAAGTAAGGAAGTAAAGAGATGAACACGGTTGATTTTTACTTCGTTCGGAGCCTGTGACGACTCCTACTCGAAGGCCCGTACTCCTTGAGTACTTTCGTTGGGCAATTCACTAGCAATTCGGATAATTACAATTTACGTACAAATATTGCTAATGAAAGAAAGAAAACAAAGCTAACCGACAAACAATGAATTAAAAAGAGAGCCGGAGTGAGTCGTCGGAGCTTTGTGAACGTTGTTGGAGCGCAGAGTAGCAGAGTGATTGGACTCAGAGTTCTCAGAAGACTTTTCTTTTCGTTGTTGTTCAAGCTCTCCTCGACCCTTCTTTATATGAGGCTCGGGCGCTCGGATGCCTTCCGCGCCCGTGAGACGTGGCAAGTCCAACCAGGAGCTCCACGTGGCGCGCGCGATCGGGATGAGATTTCCTCCCGCGCCGGATCCCTTCCGCGCCTCTGCTTTCAACTCATCTTGCAAGACAAAGCGTTAGTCGGAGGCAAATTTACCTCGCAGCAAAGATTGTTACGCGGTTTTATAGATAAGCAAGTATGACTTAGATTCCGTCTTTCCGAGAGGAATCTAGTCACGATCTCGACTTAGATATCCGAAATGGATCTATCTTGGGATCGGCCTAATGTTCCTTCCGGCGGCGTCCTCGCAATCACTCCCTCCAGGTGACTTACCTCACTTACGCGCGAGACGTCCGGTCAGCCCGTCGACCGTCTGGACTTCTCTCGCGTCCGGGGCCCTTCTCGCCAACTATCCCGTCGACCTAGTGGACTTCTGCATAGCGTCCGGGCCCGTCGACCCGCTTGGACTTCTCGCCAGCTATCCGGTCAGCCCGTCGACCTAGCTGGACTTTTCCTGCACACTTGATCAAAGTGTCAGACAACAACACAACTAACTTAACCTATTTGTCATTCATCAAAACCTGGGTTAGACCGTTAGTGCTACCCGCACCAACAGTTTTGAATATTTTGTCTCTTTCATAGACGATTATTCAAGATATGGATACATTTACCTAATGCGCCGCAAGTCCGAGTGCTTTGATAAGTTCAAAGAGTACAAGGTTGATGTGGAGAAACGACTAGGTAAAAGTATCAAGACACTACTACTCTGATCGATCGTGGTTGGCGAATACCTGGAGAGTTTAGGAAATACTTATTAGGCGGATTTGACCGTTCCCAGTAGTGGCCCAAGCGATGGTGTGGCGTAGCGAAGGAATAGGACTCTCTTATGGAGATGGTTAGATCGATGAGTTATTTTACAATAATGCGTTTGGGATAACCCGCGAAATGGTACATTCCGAACTTAGTACCTTCTAAATCGGTTTCTTCTACTCCATTTAGAAGGCCACTCTATATTCAGATTTGGAGTCCGGCAAATGATCTTGATAGAATCAGAATCTAAGTTAGAATCTAAGTTCGTTTTTGGGGTATCCTAGGACGAAAGGTGGTTTATTTTATAGTCCTAAGATCGAGGTCATTGTTAGCACCAATGCGAAGAAGACTATATAATGGATCACAAGCCCAGTAGTAAGTTGTTTTAGAAGAACTTAGAGACACGTCTACCTTAGTACCAACAATACAAGATGAAGTACCACAAGAGGGCCACCTGTGTCACAAATGATGAACAACCACCACCTGTCGTTGAGTAGGGGAGTTGTAAGGCAACTGATAGATTCATGTTTTGGGAGAGTCTTGGACTTGATCCCGGGTAAACATGAACCTAATCCCGAACATATGACGAAGACACTCAAGATATGCAAGATCTTGGCAAAAGGCGATGAATTAAATAGAGTCTATGTACTCTAATAAGGTTTGGGAGCTTGTAGAACCCGATGGTGTAAAAGCCGTTGGATGCAAGTGGATCTACAAAGGAAAAGAGGACGAGAGGTAGGTAAAAACTCAAAGCTAGGCTCATACGAAGGGTACACTCGAAAGAGGAATCGATTATGAGGAGACCTTTTCTACTTAAGTATCGATACTCTTCCATTCGTATGGATTATGAGATTTGGCAAATGGATGTCAACTTTCCTTAATGGAAGTCTTGAAGAGAACATCCATGAACAACGGAAGTGGTTCATTGAAGAGAGGCATCTAGTAGTGTGCAAGCTCAATCGAGTCAAGGATCAAGTCTTAACGCAGTCGAACATCCGATGAAGTAATCCACCATATGGATTTATATCAGGAGTCTTCAGAAGTGTAGCAGACGATGGTGGTATTTCTTGTTACTACGTAGATGATATTTTGTTAATTGGCAACAATGTCAAGGTATTGTAGTAAGCGTGGTCCAAACAATTTGATATGAAGGACTTAGAGATTGTGCACACGGGATCAAAGTTATAAGGGATCGTAAGAAAAGAATGTTGTGTCTCTCCCAAGCTTCTATATAGATAATAGTTCTTCAGCATGATTCCAAGAAAGGTTTCTTACCTTTTAGGCATGGAATAGTTTATCTCTAAAGATGTCAAAGACTCCAAAGGAGAGATAGAAGACATGCGAGCGCCTCTATCTACCGTAGGAAGCCTTATGCAATGCAATAGAATGTACGATATTTGTTTCCTGGCATGGTGGGCATCGGAGTAATCGAGTAAACCTGGACATTGACGGTAAAGCATATATTAAAGTACCTGAGAAGGACTAGAGATTATATGCTAGTTTACCAAGCAGACGATTTGCTCCCTGTGGGTTACACGGATTCAGATTTCCAATCAGATAGGGACAACAGTAAGTCTACATCAGGCTATGTGTTTACTTTAGGAGGTGGAGCCATTTCATGGAGGAGTGTTAAGCAGAAATGCGTTTTGGACTCAACCATGGAAGCTGTAACGCCCCAATTTTCCCTATTTCGAGTTCTAAAAGTCCTTATAAAAATCCAGAAATGCTTTTAAAATATTCTAGAGATTTTTAGGAATTTTTAGAGTATTTTTATGCAATTTTTGGAGTTCGTTTGGTATTTTTACCCAGAGGAAGAAGTTTTAAAAATAAAATAAAAAGAAAAGAAAAAAAAATAATAAGTTTGTAGAAGCTGGGGTTCGAACCCAGCTCCTCGGCCCAAGCAAAAATCGGCCCAACCAGCTGAGCTACATGGTTTTGTTAATTATATATGGAGCGATATATATTTAACTAGTAGTTAGGAACATTAAAATAAATTGGAAATAAAAGTGCACGGCTGAGGAATCGAAGCCGCGACTTGGGATTTGGTTAAAGCCGGGCTGACCAAGTGTGCTAGCGATCGTTTCTTATTTAAAAAGGAGAAATATTCTATTTAAGAAGTAGTTAATGAATAGGAAATAAATAGGAAGGAAAAATGGTTGCAGCCAAGTTTCGAACCCATGCGCTAGGCGTTAAGCAGAACGCAGCCCACCAACAGACCAGCTGAACTTTTCTTAATAAAACCCGAATCAAGTTGTATTTAAGCAATAGTTAGTTAACAGAATATTAAAGTTATAAGAAGAGAACTTAGGTTTTCCCCGTGACAAAATCTTCTCCTCTCCTCCTCTCGTGACGGCGTTTTTTTCCTCTCGGGCGAAAACAGAGACGAAGCTAGGGCTTCGTCTCCGGCGGCCGGCGAGCACCCTTCTCCGCGAGTTCTTCAAGCATATATCCGAACCCTAGAGTTCTTCCCGTCGGTTGTAAGTCCAAGCAAATGACGGTGAGTTGCTTCTCACCTGCAGTAGGAGTTGTTCCGAACTTGATTTATCTTCATGGTTTTCGGATTTTAGGTTGTGGAGATTTTTGGATTTTGTTCCTTCTTGATTCGGTTCTGTTCCTTTCCGTTAGTGCTATGCAAGTGAATGTACTTTGATCCTTCTTCTTGATCCGAATCCTAGCATCAGTTGGCAAATTGTTCCTTTTAAATTTTCAGTTGTGCTTAGGTTTACTTCCATCCGAACCCTAACTTTTAGTTGGAGATTAGTTTTTTTTTAGCTTCAGTTTTCAAGTTTCTTATTTCCAGTTCAGCAGATTGTAATCTCTCTTTATTCTAGCATGTTGTTAGATTTTCCAGCCCTAGCATTAAGCCTTCAGTTTTAGTTTAGCTTTTAGTGCTATTCTACATGTGTTCCAGATTCCTTGATTTAGCATTTCAGTTTCGCTAGTTTAATTGTAGTTTTAGATTTTGTTCTTTCTTTCTCCTTGCGGCAATGAAAAAGAACAGCCAAGTGTTAAGCAAATCCAGACTTTTGTATCAAACATCTAGTTTTCTTTGTGTAGCAGTAGGCGTGCACAACTAATGAAGCATGAGCAGATTTTTAGTTTGCATTTAGCTCATAGATTTCTTGTTGATTAGAATAAATTGTCATATGATCAGCCCTGTTTAATAGCATTGCAAATTCAGCCTCTTCGTTATTTAGTAAGCATGATAAAGAATGAGTATGTGCAACATTGATTCCTTTATTTCTAGTTTCCTTGATATTAGAAGTTCATGGGCAGATTTTTATAAGTACAGTATGCAGATTTTGATAAGCTCAATATGCAGATTTTTGTTAAGCTTTGCATGCAGATTTATGTTAAGCTTTGTATACAGATTTTCAGTATGTAGGGTGTGTTCTAGTGCACACCAAGTGCTTGATAAAATGCTTAGCTCAATATAATGCTACAGTAGGCATTTTAATAGCTCGATTAATGCGGTAGAAGCATTTAAAATAACTTATTTAGTCTTGCTTCAGCTTATATGGGACTACGGTCCAATGGGTGGGCTCCCACAGTCGCCTCTAGGTTCAGATAACCTAGTTAAAGCAAGATAAGAAAATTAGCTATGAAATCAGTATTTTATTTTCAGCAGTGGCACTATACTGGATTAGATATCCATTGGGTTGGGCTCCCACAGTCGTCCCTAGGTTTAGATAACCTAGTAAACCCTACTAGACTCGGAACTTGCAATCCCGGGTTTAGTTAGGGATGCGCGCACAGCAAGTACAGTTGCCGGGCCCATCAGCAGCATGATTATTATTTTGATCTATTATGTAAATAGTTTTCAAAACTTCACAAATTAGTTATGTGAATACAAGTTAGACTCAGTTTAGCATTAATTAGATCAGCTAATGTATCAGTTCAGTTTCCTATTGATATACATGATAGTTCTATGATTAGCTATACATGTTTAGTATTTCAGTTAGCATGATTTCTTTGCTATTTATGAGCATGATTAGCTATACATGTTTAGTATTTCAGTTAGCATGATTTCTTTGCTATTTATGAGCATGATTAGCTATACATGTTTAGTATTTCAGTTAGTTAGATTTCTTTGCTATTTATGAGCATGATTAGCTTTACATGTTAGCTTTTCAGTTAGTTCCTTTGCTATTTATGAGCATGAGTAGCTTTACAAGTTAGCATTCAGTTTTAGCATGTTTTTATTCATATACATGCATATCGAGTTTTTGTGAGTAGATAGCGCTCACTAAGCTTTATGCTTATAGATACTATTTTCCTCCTACTGCAGATAAAGGAAAAAGCTAAAGTATAAGGAAGAAGGCGACAAGGAGGTGCTGTGACGATGTGTGATGTGTGGACTATGGAGAGATCTAGAATTAGCTAGCAAAATTGTCAAGAGTTTTCTTTTAGTTCTCTTTTAATGTTATATTGAAATTGAGTTTATTTCCGCATTTGTAGTTTGATACCTCCTATTGTTGGAGTGATATGGTTGTTTGTCGTTGCTAGAGTAGTTTCATATTTTTATTGTGCTATTATACTGCGTGGTTGTGAAATTATATGTTCCAGCCATTTCGTAGAGTTTCTATGTGATTTTAATCATACCGGTTAAGTAGAGTTAGTAGTCAAGTAGCGTCCACCTTTAGAGAATAGTAGTAGTGTAGAAAGGTGGGTCGTTACAGCATCACACACATCAGCATCAGCCTTGCCGTCTTCCAAGTAAGGTTACCTCTACTTAATTTATGCACCTTGTTTTGTTATTACAGTTCATGTTTATATGCCTACTGCTTGTTAGTATGTGATAGTTTTTAAACATGATATCAGTAGTTATATAATTGTGATTACATTAGTTATGATATGTTCTCGATGTCTTTAGAAATGGCACGGGACGCCTTGACTAGAGGAGACTATCTGGCCTGTTTGCAAAGCGGCCGGTTGATTGCCTCTCGGACCGGCATTCCTACTCGATCTCGTGGCTAGTAGGCTGACGACTTAACGAACTAGCCGCAAAATTTAATCAATGAGTACCCCACGGTCTGCGGGCCGTCGGCGACTCAAGTCTTAGAGTTCACAACCCTGTGATGCACCAGGTCAGTAGAGTACCGAAAAGGAAGCCTATCGATCCGGTGGCGTAGTCAAGCGAACTTCTAGCACTAGTGAACCGCATGGGATGCACAAGCACAGTGGCTCTTTGGAAACACGATGGAACACGGATCTGCAGAAGCTGAGAAACTGAAGTGCTCATACGCACGACGAGGCTTCACGCATGTTGGGCTGGGAGATGACGCCAGTGAACCAGATGACATGGTGAAACCTTGAGAAAAGGAGAATCTTGAGGTTCTTTCGTACGGGTTGCAATCGCCACTACCACTCACGGAGTTTCGTCCGAGCTGACCTGCTTCGAAGCCGTGAAGAAATTCAGATAGATTTATGTCAAAATGTCGGCCTGAGAAAAGGTCGAAGTTGGTGATCCTTCAAAATGTTGAAATTTGGAAATATGATGAATGTGGCGGTGGCGTCCATAGGCCACGGAAGAACTAGAAGTGGTGCCAGATCAGAGCACTACAGGCTTGACTTATCAGCGGTGAGCGAACCTGTTAGATTCAAGGCCAAGGAAGTTCGGGATACTCGAAATCTCGAGGCCAGATCTAGCGGAAGGAACTCAAATGACAATATGAGCAATTGCAAAAGGAGGACCGACTAAGCGTGAGATTATCCCAAGTGTACTGCCTTTGGGAAATTCCACCAGGGTTTGTCGCGAGGCACTGAGGGATGCTGAATGTGGACAAGAGGGCCTGTGGCATGATGCCGAACAGTGATCTTCCTCATGGCAGCTGAGTTATTGATGCTGGCCGGCCGGCTGATGCGATCCGCTCCAGGATGCGATCGCTGGTCACTTGCTCGGCAGCGTTAGAAGCCCTCGGCCTGATCTGCAGATCCTCACTTTGAGAAGATAGCGCCTCAGCAGTTGTCACTGGTGATTAATGCACCGGTATAGTACTACATTACACACGATCTTGGTGCCCAATCTTGAGGGCAACCCATTCTTATATAGCCGAAAAGTTACAATACCCGGAGGTACTCGGAGTCGTTCGACAACATTACCTTCGGGAGAAGTTATGGCATCCACGCCTTTGGTTGAGCATTGCGGTCATGATAGCGCAGACGGAGAACTCTTTTGGTGATCGATGGTGCTAGACATGACTACGATGTCATATTTGGAATGAACTTCACGATTAGATACGGTGCCTCCGTAGAGTCTGGTAAGCGGAAAGTCGTATTCCAAAGGAAGCGGGTTCGAGTACATCGGAGAACCCAAGAGAAAAAGGACAAGTTAAGTCCTCGATACGTAGGAGCTTACCCCGATCACAGAGAGAATTGGGAAGGTAGCTTACAAGCTAGACTTACCTCAAGACATGTCAGCAATACACAATGTATTTCATGTCTCCATGTTAAAGAAGTGCCTCCGTGCCCCTAGCCAAGTGATTGAGCCTCAGTCAGTGCAGATCCAAGAGGATCTTAGTTTTGAGAGCAGACCTACACAGATAGTAGACAGAGCAGTTAAGAGATTGAGAAACAAAGAAGTACCACTAGTAAAGGTCGTCTGGCAGAACCAGAAGCACGAGAAAATCACTTGGGAGCGGGAGGACAGCATGAGACAGAAGTATCCAGAGCTATTCTAAGTTCGAGGACGAACTTTTTATAAGGTATGGGGGATTGTAACGCCCCAATTTTCCCTATTTCGAGTTCTAAAAGTCCTTATAAAAATCCGGAAATGCTTTTAAAATATTCTAGAGATTTTTAGGAATTTTTAGAGTATTTTTATGCAATTTTTGGAGTTCGTTTGGTATTTTTACCCAGAGGAAGAAGTTTTAAAAATAAAATAAAAAGAAAAGAAAAAAAAATAATAAGTTTGTAGAAGCTGGGGTTCGAACCCAGCTCCTCGGCCCAAGCAAAAATCGGCCCAACCAGCTGAGCTACATGGTTTTGTTAATTATATATGGAGCGATATATATTTAACTAGTAGTTAGGAACATTAAAATAAATTGGAAATAAAAGTGCGCGGCTGAGGAATCGAAGCCGCGACCTGGGATTTGGTTAAAGCCGGGCTGACCAAGTGTGCTAGCGATTGTTTCTTATTTAAAAAGGAGAAATATTCTATTTAAGAAGTAGTTAATGAATAGGAAATAAATAGGAAGGAAAAATGGTTGCAGCCAAGTTTCGAACCCATGCGCTAGGCGTTAAGCAGAACGCAACCCACCAACAGACCAGCTGAACTTTTCTTAATAAAACCCGAATCAAGTTGTATTTAAGCAATAGTTAGTTAACAGAATATTAAAGTTATAAGAAGAGAACTTAGGTTTTCCCCGTGACAAAATCTTCTCCTCTCCTCCTCTCGGTTTTCCTCTCGGGCGAAAACAGAGACGAAGCTAGGGCTTCGTCTCCGGCGGCCGGCGAGCACCCTTCTCCGCGAGTTCTTCATACCTTTGTGATCCTCTCGTCGAGGAGAGCAAGAAGATACCAAGAGATCGTCGAGGAAGCATATATCCGAAGCCCTAGAAGCCTCCTTCTTCTCGGTTGTAAGTCCAAGAACAGCGAGGTGAGTTGCTTCTCACCTGCAGTAGGAGTTGTTCCGAACTTCGATTTATCTTCATGGTTTTCGGATTTTAGGTTGTGGAGATTTTTGGATTTTGTTCCTTCTTGATTCGGTTCTGTTCCTTTCCGTTAGTGCTATGCAAGTGAATGTACTTTGATCCTTCTTCTTGATCCGAATCCTAGCATCAGTTGGCAAATTGTTCCTTTTAAATTTTCAGTTGTGCTTAGGTTTACTTCCATCCGAACCCTAACTTTTAGTTGGAGATTAGTTTTTTTTTAGCTTCAGTTTTCAAGTTTCTTATTTCCAGTTCAGCAGATTGTAATCTCTCTTTATTCTAGCATGTTGTTAGATTTTCCAGCCCTAGCATTAAGCCTTCAGTTTTAGTTTAGCTTTTAGTGCTATTCTACATGTGTTCCAGATTCCTTGATTTAGCATTTCAGTTTCGCTAGTTTAATTGCAGTTTTAGATTTTGTTCTTTCTTTCTCCTTGCGGCAATGAAAAAGAACAGCCAAGTGTTAAGCAAATCCAGACTTTTGTATCAAACATCTAGTTTTCTTTGTGTAGCAGTAGGCGTGCACAACTAATGAAGCATGAGCAGATTTTTAGTTTGCATTTAGCTCATAGATTTCTTGTTGATTAGAATAAATTGTCATATGATCAGCCCTGTTTAATAGCATTGCAAATTCAGCCTCTTCGTTATTTAGTAAGCATGATAAAGAATGAGTATGTGCAACATTGATTCCTTTATTTCTAGTTTCCTTGATATTAGAAGTTCATGGGCAGATTTTTATAAGTACAGTATGCAGATTTTGATAAGCTCAATATGTAGATTTTTGTTAAGCTTTGCATGCAGATTTATGTTAAGCTTTGTATACAGATTTTCAGTACGTAGGGTGTGTTCTAGTGCACACCAAGTGCTTGATAAAATGCTTAGCTCAATATAATGCTACAGTAGGCATTTTAATAGCTCAGTTAATGCAGTAGAAGCATTTAAAATAACTTATTTAGTCTTGCTTCAGCTTATATGGGACTACGGTCCAATGGGTGGGCTCCCACAGTCTGTACTGGATTAGATATCCATTGGGTTGGGCTCCCACAGTCGTCCCTAGGTTTAGATAACCTAGTAAACCCTATTAGACTCGGAACTTGCAATCCCGGGTTTAGTTAGGGATGCGCGCACAGCAAGTACATTTGCCGGGCCCATCAGCAGCATGATTATTATTTTGATCTATTATGTAAATAGTTTTCAAAACTTCACAAATTAGTTATGTGAATACAAGTTAGACTCAGTTTAGCATTAATTAGATCAGCTAATGTATCAGTTCAGTTTCCTATTGATATACATGATAGTTCTATGATTAGCTATACATGTTTAGTATTTTAGTTAGCATGATTTCTTTGCTATTTATGAGCATGATTAGCTATACATGTTTAGTATTTCAGTTAGCATGATTTCTTTGCTATTTATGAGCATGATTAGCTATACATGTTTAGTATTTCAGTTAGTTAGATTTCTTTGCTATTTATGAGCATGATTAGCTTTAGCTTTTCAGTTCTTATTTATGAGCATGAGTAGCTTTACATTTTTTATTAGCATATGACATCGAGTTTTGAGTTGGGTTTTCGCTTGATATCTATTTTTTCCACTGCGGATAAAGGAAAAAGCTAAAGTAAAGGAAGAAGCTGATGAGTGAAGGAGTGTGTGTGATGTGTGATGTGATGTGGAGAGATCTAGTTAGCTAATGAATAAGAGTTTTCTTTTAGTTCTCTTTTAATGTTATATTGAAATTGAGTTTATTTCTTTTGGTTTGATACCTCCTATTGGAGGAGGTGTTGATATGTTGTTTATCTGTTGCTAGTAGTTTCGTATTTTAGTCTGCGTGGTTGTGAAAGTGTAGTGAAATACATATATACTGTATGATATCAATCCTATCAGACGTGCTGAAGTATTTTCTTGTTACTTTTAATCATACCCAATGGCCATTGCAATCATGTTAAGGTATGTACGTTAGAAAGATTCTTAGGCTCGAAATGGGTCGTAGAAGGTTCTAAGAAGCATAGTTTTGACTAGGGACTTATGGACTTAGATGTGATTCTGGTTTGCCAAATCATCACAATTTATTGTGATAATGATTAATGCACTTAAAGAACCATGAGCTCGTAAGGCAAATAAGCATAGAGCCAGTACCACGACACGAGATATCAAGAGGAATTGTCATCGTGAATTGATCGATCAATCGCGATCCTCCTTCAAGTTTTCAATCATCGCTGTATGTGGTGGAAGAAAGATGGCAGCTTAGTCGTCGTTAGTAGTAATTGTTGGAGATTGTTGAGTTTGTCAAATAAGCTAAACATATTGCATTTATTTAGCATTTTTAATTGTGTAGTTGTTCAATTAATTTATATTGTAGATAACATAGTATGTGGTGCTACATACGTAGCTTCACGACCAAATGGAAAGGAACAAACCATTGGAAGGTCGTGTAATTAGGAATTAGTTTATCTTGACTATATAATTACACTAGGTTGTTTCTTTTATACTGACTTTATAAAGGAACAAATATCTCAGTTATTATGGAAGTTTGTGCTCTTAATCCTAATATAATAACAAGCACATATATTTGATATTTATTTCTTTAATTTATCAATTGGTGAGATTTAGTTCGATAAATCAATAAGCTTAATAAGTTGGGAAATGATATTACTTATAGTGTGTGTTGTTGATTATAGAAGGAAACTGTGTCCTAGTAATCCAAGATGAGCTCATAAAGATTGTCATGTTAAACCCTGCAGGTGGACTTAGTCCAACATGACGATGAGGTTGAGTGGTACTATTCTTGGATAAAGATATTAATTAAATGAGTTGTCAGTAACTCACTTAATTAGTGGACATTTGACATTTAAACACAGGGAGACTAACATACTCATAATAAGAAGGAGCCCAAAAATGTAATTTGGGATTGGTGCGGTAGTTCAATAATAGTTCTCTAGTGGAATGAATTATTATTGATAAAGTTAAGTTGTGTGTTTGGGGCGAACATGGAATGCTTAATTTTATCGGAAGACCAAAACCAATTCCTCCTCCCAAGCTAGCTTGTGGTTCAAGCTAGGGCCGGCCAAGCCTTAATTCATGGGTGGCCGGCCCTAGCTTGAACCCAAGCTTAGGTGGCTGGCCCCCATTAAATTAAAAGGAGTTTTAATTTTAATTTTTATTATGTGGAAAATATAATTTATTAAAGAGAATTAAAAATTAAAATATCTCTTTTAAAAGGATCTACAAAAGACACTACAAGAATATATGCTTTTAATGACATTTAAAAGTGTCATAATATACTACTTATACTGACACTTTTGATATAGTGACATTAAGTCAAAATGTCCTCTATAGTGATGTCGTCTAAAGTCTCATGACATTTCCTAATGTCACTATAGCATAAAAATAATCACACCATTAATGTCATAAATAATTATTATAGTGACAAAAAAAATGTCACTATAAAATCTGTAATGACATTTATGTCTGCCTTGTTATTATAGTAATGATGACAAATTTATATGTCCTTTAAAATCATTTAATATGACAACTATAAATGTTTTGTATTTTATTTATAGTGACAATAAAAAATGTCCTTAATGATAGTTTATAAGGTTAATTTAAAATGCTTCATTATGTAATTTGTAATGACACTTACGAATGTCTTCTATATTAGTCTATAAGGACATTAAAAATTATCATTAATTGTTAATTTTTTGAAAAGTCTCTAATGGATTTGATATTCTATTGTGATAATAAAAATGACATAGATTATGAAATATGTCATCCATTTTCAATATTTTCATGACATAATATTCACGCATATAACATATTATCATAAATACACATAAAAAGTTTTAAAATAGAAATTAAAGTGCTAATCAATAATTGTCATTAATTTTCCAATCCATAAGGCTAATAAATTTGTCACATCAAAAAATATCTATATATCAATTACAAATGTACCCAATGTATTTAGTTTAAGAACTAGTAAAAAATTAAATCTCTTAAAGCAAAACATAACTAAACTTGTGGTGCATCTTCATTCTTCAACCATCACATCTTAAACAAAATCCAATATTCTTGTCACCTACAATAAAAATTCATATATTTGTGTAAAAAAAATAAACTTAAAAAAACATAAACTAAAGAAATTAAAATTTAATTCGAACTTGTGAATATTTATCAAATGATAAGTCGGGAAAGCTCCACAGCATCAAATATAATTGGTTTTAAAAGACACTAACATTTACCTTACTATTGTGCCACAAGACTCCAAATGCACCTAGTAGAAGTCTTCTTCATTAGCCGTCAACTACAAATATAATTGATATTGGTTTTAAAATGTGTCATAACATGATGAACATATACAATAAATAGTAGTTAATTAAAAAATTGCACATCATACCAGATGACAAGGTCAAGCTATCATTCCTCCAAGTACATCCTCAAACTTTTGTAAAAGATCATATGACCTAATCAAACTTTCTTCCCATTCTAGGACAACTAGAACTTGTATTTCACACCAATTTGGTCCCAACACCTATCTTCCAACTTCAGTATTTGGTTCCATACTACGAACAACTCCTTTTGCCACAATTTTCATCGAACCAAATAGACTTTTTATCGAGACAGAACATCCAATCTAACAATGCAAAAAGAGAAGATTATGATGAAAACAAATATGATATACCATCAGCAACAACAATTATGCTAAATAAGATTATACGTTATTACTCAATCTAACTGAATTCTCAACTTCTCACAATAAGCAGCAATACACATACACGAAATCAATAACTAACTAACTCAAGATAATTTAATTTCACACAAAAACATATATAGCTTATAAGAAAGCAAACTCTAACTTATCAATACAAGTGAATTGGCAGTAGAATGAAATTTTTGCAAAAAATGAACAAGACCTAAAAAATCTCACACAAAAACATAGCTTACAAGAAATTAATAAATGGCTAACTCAAGATAATTATAATCTCACGCAAACCACATCAGTAGCTTACAAGAAAGCAAACTCCAACTCATTATGGCTCATAAAATAATAAATAATATCAAAATAAACAACAAAAAACCATTTACGCATCTAACTTATATTCTTAACCCCAAGACCATGCCGAATCAACAAAGTACTAACTCAATATAATAATAAAGTAATAAAACTAGATAAAGACTTTACCTTTAGAGATAAACTAACTGGATTATAAAGTAATGGACTACTAGATGTTGTTGTGTGTTGTATACTGTTTTAATTTGAATCAAGGTTTTGGTTTGATTGATTGTAAATCTTTGATTCTAACATTGCAATGT
The DNA here is from genome assembly GCF_018446385.1 of Zingiber officinale. Classification (NCBI taxonomy): domain Eukaryota; kingdom Viridiplantae; phylum Streptophyta; class Magnoliopsida; order Zingiberales; family Zingiberaceae; genus Zingiber; species Zingiber officinale. Next base: position 75,873,296 of record NC_055998.1, read on the forward strand.
GTTGGCCTTGCTTTCTAACTTGTTCATCCATTTTTTCTTACTTTGTCTTTTGCTCCATCACTATTCTGTTACATGTACTACGGCTTGGAACTTCTCCCCATAAATCAGATGGGTTAACACCATCACCAAACATATGTACTCAGCCTGGTCTATCTGGTCCAATGATTTGAGCAAATATGTCATTTTGACCAACTTGATCATCCTCATCTTCAGGAAGTTGATTTTCTAGTTCTTTCATTATAGCCTTTACCAAAAAATCAAAAGTCATAATTTATACATAGCCATGATGAAAACAAATATCTTTGAAAGTAATATAATTGAAGTTTATAATGTAACTTGCCAATTTTTCTGCCACAATGTTGCCTGAGGGGCTTCCATTAGCATGAGTGAAGCAAGCATGGAATAATTCAACTCGTGATGGATCCTATAGGACGTGTCATACCATCACATTGGATCTTAATACATGGCAGCGTACTCGATTAACCCCAAATGTCTTTCATAAATGTAGGGCCTCTAATTTTCTTCTTAGCATCAGGAGATTCACTTTCTCTGTCTACATATAAAAAAAAAAGAAAAATAAATGGTTGAATAAATATAGTAAAATAATTTATTACATTTACCTTGATCAAATTCTTCATCCATAAAATTATTTTCAACAATATGATTTGAAGCTTGTAACTCAATGTCTTTCTGATTTGAATCTTCATCTATTTGGTTATTTGATGCACCTTGAATGTTTTGACAATCTGTACAAGTATTGTTAGAACAAATTATAAACAACTTGAGTTTTAAATTATAATCAAGCATATTCTAAAGTAAATCCTCATACTGAAAATTGCAAGTTATGTTAAAATAAGTAAGCCTCATAATAGCTAATGAATAGTACAATATTGATTAAAATGTGCAAAAAAGAAAAAAAAAATCACAGATTAGGGATGGGACATTAAAAAACACTTATAAATTTTAAAGCACTTGAGCTAGTAATAAAAGCACGGATTAGAGATGGGACATTAAAAAACACTTTGAGATTTTAAAACACATGAGCTAGTAATAAAAGATTGATGCAAATCAATTGATGCAGAAGGGTAAAACTGTGTAAAAAGATTGATGCATAGAAGGGTAAAACTGTATAAAAAGATTGATGCAAATCAATATTTCTGGTAATTTGATCCATAGTATTCAAATAAAATATTTTTATATCTAATACCTTGTACATCATTGTATTGCTGATTTGAAGTTTTATCTATTTGGTTATTTGATGCACCTTGAATGTTTTGATAATCTGCACAAGTATTATTTGAACAAATTATAAACAACCTGAGTTTTAAATCATAAAAAAGAGAGTTCTGACCTTTTCTACTAGTTACCAAGTTCTCAATTTCCCTTGCATGATAGACTTGAATAAAGTGTATAGAAAATAAAAGAAAAAGTCATATAAGAATTACACAAAAGAAAATAATAGAGTGTTGATGTATAAAATAAGATGTTACCTTTTTTTTAGAGTTTAGAGTTGTGTAATTGCCAATCAAAATCTGTGGCTGAGTATTTGCCCCGTCTTGAAGTTGAAAATGAGGTTTCCCATTATTTTTACTTTTAAGGGTCATTCCTATCAAAGACAAGTTATATAAGATAAATAAAGAATCAAATAATCATTACACCAAATTATATCAAAACATAATATTTTGAAACTACTGGAGTTTGTTGCATGTGCATATTACTTGTAAAATTGCAACTGTGTGAATTTGTCATAAGAGACAAGCAATCTCAAACTGATGGATGAATAGGAATGATATATTACTAACAAGATCAAGAACCATCTAAGGACCAAATTGTCTGAGCCACATTAATAATGAATTATCTGCTATATTAGATGTACCGGACAGCTTGAACTTTTCAAATATAACACAGAGAAATCATATTGAAAATAGAAGGGCAACTAAGGCCTTTAGAGAAAAGGCACAGACTTATGTATTCCAACTTCCAAGTTTAACTAAAATAAACTAATAACCAACACGGCATCATATAAATAAAAGCCTGTAGCACAGGTGCGCTAAAGTTAGCTACAATATGGATGTTTCGACTCTCATCCTGATATGCAGCTAAAGTGAGCATAATAACTCCCCTCCCAACCACACACGCCACCTCTAGTTGACAAAACATATTGTCTCTAGCCCATAATCCAACCCACTTAGCCTAATAAACACTGGAACAAGGGCCAGTGTAATACCACTTGTCATAGGGAAATTCATCAACCAACCAAATTAAGTATCCACTGTCCATTCCATCAATCCATAAATCACCACCTCTCTTGCCAATGTAGAACAAAAGGGAATGAAAATCATTAAGCATGCAAAATAAACTTACAAAATTAGGATCAGATTTGTAAGTATTAACATAAAGAATCTTTGAAGAATCTTTGTTTCCTTACTATAAGATTAAGAAGGAAATAATTTACTAATTCGAATGGAATAAAACAAATATGTTATTTGTTGTTTAATTTAATTTGTAGGTCTTGCTTATAACACACGCCAATAATAATAAACTAAAAGACTTTAGGTAGGAACAAGCTTTCTCTAATTAAATGAAGAAGAAAGCCTTTGTTCATCCAAAGAGAAGGGCGAAAAAAGAATAAGCAGATGGAAAGCAAGGAAAAGTAGTGAATGACATCATTAGTTCGTGTCAGCCATCTCAATACTCTGTAACTACTTGGTGGTGGTGGTGATAATAATCTAATAGATTGTTTGGGAACTGAGTCTTGATTGGTTTAAAAAAAGGCTGTTAATAGAGTTCAAATAGATTATCTAATAGATTAAAATGTTAAATAGATTGATAGGCAGTGGCCATGTCAAGCCACTGCGTGCAATGTGACTATTACAACAAGAAAGACTAGCCATGAAACAAGAGAATCCCAATGTCAAATTCACACCGTTGTAATTTTACAAGTAATATACACATGCAACAAACTCTCGGAGTTTGTTTCATATATTTTTATATCTAATACCTTGTACATCATTGTGTTACTAATTTGAAGCTTCATCTATTTGGTTATTTGATGCACCTTGAATGTTTTGACAATCTACATAAGTATTGTTTGAACAAAATATAAACAATTTGAGTTTTAAATCATAATATAATGTCCATTATTCCTTCTCAGCTCAACAATATAACAGAAATACACTAGATATAACAATACACTAATGTAGCCTAGATATTTTACTAGATACAATGTCTTCTTATAAATATTAGAGAGCTCAATATCACTGAATGTATCCTAGAAATACAATATCCTATAAATATCAAAGAGCTCAACAGAGATGCAATATACTAATGTAGCCTAGAAATACACTAGATACAAAAGCTCAACATCCCATAAATTTTGTAGCCTAGATATTTTACTAACTAATGTCTTCTTATAAATATCATTAATCCTTCTCAGCTCAACAATACAACAGAAATAACAAAGAAATCAAGTCAACAAAAGAAGAGAAGAGAGGTAGATAGACTGAAATAAATCTTAAAACTTCCTTCAAACTGAACGTATCAAAGCAAGATGTGGTTTCACAGAAATTAATAGAAATCACCTAAAATCAACAACAAAGAAACCTATTTACCACCAAAAATCACAGAAAGAAACAAGAAAATCTTCAAAAGAAACAAGAAAATCTTCAAAGAAACAAGAAAATCTTCAAAAGAAACAGAGCACATAAATACTTAGCTTGCAACCTAGGGCTTGCAACCTAGGGCTTGCAAACAGAGAAATCTTCAACCTTGGCATCACAAACGACGAGGAAGATGGCGGGGCAGACGACGTATAGACACTTGCAACCTAGGGCTTCTGATCACGAGACGCTAGAAGAGGAAAGAAGAAGGCTTCGGTGTGGCAGACGGCGGGGCGGATGGCAGGGAAGACGGCAAGGCAGATGGCGCACAAGGATGTCGAGGGTTGGGGGAGGATCGGGCAGAGACGTCGAGGGTTGGGGGATGATCGGTAGAGACGTCGAGGGTTGGGGGAGGATCGGTAGAGACGTCAACGGGAATAATCGAGAAAATAACATAAAAAGGTTCGACGGGTGAGAATTTTATTGGAGGGAGTGAGGAAAAAAATTGGCGCGCGAGTAAAAAATATTACATGACATTAATTAAAAGTGTCATAATAATATACTTAATATGATTTTAATTTTATTAATTTTTTTTATTTTTAATCAATGTCATGACATATATAAATCAACTACACTTTTAAATAAATGTCACGAAGAAAATGTCAGGAAAGCCATTTTTTCTTGTAGTGAGATTAAAGAAAGAGATTAGATCTCTTTCCTTATTTGTAGATTGGAAAGATATTTTATTTTTTCTTTGAAAATTATTCACATGATGAAAAATTAAAATTATAGAAATTTCTTTTATCAACCATGAAGGGATTTTAAAGGGAAATTTTATTTTTTAAAATTTCCAAAGACAAATAAGGAAGTTTTAATTGTTGATTAAAAATTGTCTTATTTGCTCTCCATGAGGTGGCCAGCCATGATTAATTGATTAAGAAATTTTATTTAATTTTTCTTAATTAATTGTTGTCAAGGAAAGTTAAGGAAATTTTATTATAAATAAATTTCCTTATTTGCCAAAGCCAAGGAATATAAAAGAAGGGGTGGGGGTGCCTTCATGGGTTACAACCTCTATTATTCTCTCCCTCTTTTCCTTGGTGTTGTGGCCGGCCAACCTCTCTCCCTCTCTTCCTCTTTGTGGTGGCCGAATCCTTCCTCTTGCTTGGAGTTCTTGTGGTGGCCGGATACTATTTGGAGAAGAAGAAGAAGAAGAAGGAGAGAAAGCTTGCATCCCTTGGAGCTTGGTTGGTGTTTTCTTTTTCTCATCCTTGGTGAAGCTCTTTTGTTTTGGCCGAACCTAGCTAGGAGGAGAAGAAGGTGCATTGGTGGTTTCTCATCTTGGAAGATCGTTGCTCACACAACGTCCGAGGTTAGAAGAGGAATACGGTAGAAGATCAAGAGGTCTTTCTAGAAGGTATAACTAGTAATTTTTCCTTTCCGCATCATACTAGTTATTTTTGTAAATAATACCAAATACAAGAGGCTTACGATTCTAGTATTTCGAATTTATTTTCGATGTAGTGTTCTTATGTTTATTTCTTTTCCTTGTGATTTGATTGTTCCTTTCGGTTAACCTAAAGTTATTTTAGGAAATTAAATATTAGCTTTCCATAAAAGGTTTTGTCTAGTCGGTGGTGGTTGCTCCCATATCCAAGAAGGTCATGTGTCTCGCCACGTCAGTACTGGGAACCAATTATGGAAATTAATATTTAATGGAATTAATAACTTAAGGTGATTTGGGTCAAACGTGTTAAGTTTCGCAGGAGATCCAAGTCAAAACCTAAAAGAACAAATAGATTAAGTTTTGAATCAAACGTGTTAAGTTCCGCAGGCGATCCAAAATTTAATTTAAAAGAACACATGGTAGCTAGGAAAAGGTTCAGACCTTTGTACAAAATTTTTGTACAGTGGAACCTCTAGGTTTTCTGAGTAGCAACCAACACGGAGGTCATCGTCATTCATCGAAGCTAGTGCTCATCTTCGTAGATTTCAAACAAGATCATTTAGTATTCAATGTAATTCCTATGCATGCAATTTATGATTGACTCATTGTTAATTTGAGTTGGTTTACAAAATCAAGTGATAATTACGTTTCCACTCATCATTTGTACGGTCCAATCAAATCAATATTCATCAATACTATTATATACATCCCAACAAATGAACTAATCATCATTCTATCATGATTTCTTTAATTAAATGAACTAATCATTTAATAAAATGAACTAATCATTTTTCATGTATCATGTAGAGTATCATTCATATAAACATGCCGCATATTGTTAACATATAACAAACAGACATGAACTAAATGAACTAATACTGTTCATACATAAAGATAGTAATAATAACAGAACTCTTACAAACTAGATAGGTTGACACCACTCCCACTAAGACAGACACTAGTGTACTAGCCAACATAATCCCCTTCAACCTGGACTCATTTGAGACAATCTCAGATAGACCAACTTCAAGATTTTCAATTTGATCTATCATCGAAACTTCTTCAGAATCCTCTTAGATTTTTCAGGATCCTTCTCTGGATCCGTCTCAAATTCTTCAAGATCTTCCTCTAGGAACTCATGGTGAAGTGGCTCCACACACAACTATGCATATAGGGTTCTCCCTTTGGAGAGCCTCCATATCTAGTGTGCTACCACCTTAGGATTCTCCAGCAGTGAACGAATCAACATCCAGATCCTGTAATTATCCAAGATTGAAAACTCTTCTTATTCGAGTTTCCAGGACTGGTAATCATCCGTGTCATTTTTAAATTAAAATTAAATAAGTTAGTACAAAACCAACTAATCGGTACAAAACCGGCTTAATTTAATTTATATAGGCATAGAAGCAACATTATTAATCAAGAAAAATAAATCTTCTTGATTTTCAGGAGTCTAAATCAACTGATCCATTTGATCGGTTGATTGGGAATCTAGATCCTGAGCTCTGTCCAATGTCCTCATTAGAACTAATCTAACTGGACTAGGATTTCTTACTTATGTTTTGTTAATCTAAGCCCATTTAAGTCACTCTCAAACTTATTAATCAAACTCAGGTTCCTTTGATCAAACCAATGTCTATTTGATTAAGTCTAGCATATTAGAACAAATCTAATTAGTTTAGTTAAACCAACTAATGGTTTGAACTAAATCAAGGTCAAATTGGGCCAAAATTGTCTGATTAAACCAACATGATCAGTCTGATTCAGTGAACCAGATCTAGTTTAAGTCCGACCAAAAAGTTTAAACTCATCCCAATTAATTGAGGCAATTAATAATCCCAATTATAATTAATTTCACATGCATCAATTAATTGAAACGTAAGTTTAATAACACAAACTTAATCTAACATAAAATAATCAGACAATTTCTCAAACAGTAAGGTTGACGAACAAAATTACTATTTGACCTTTATTTTTTCGCTATGCCACACGCCGCCTCCACACAACCATGACAAACGTGGTTGTCAGCAACAAAGGTCAATCACCGACCTACAACGGCGGTCGCTGATCCTTTTTGCACCGGATACTGATTGCCCTTGGCCCGACAACCGGCGTCTTCTGTCCAACGCCGAAGAACGCCCGCTTCTTCCACCGAAGCCACGCCCATGAGCATGTCGACGCCATTTATGTCACCCCATGCAGTGGCATGGTTGCCGACTACGACAATCAACTGCCGATTTTCTAGCATCGTTTCTAGCGCTAGCAGGCCAAGAACACCTATGACTATCCTCCCGGCTTGGTCGACGATGTTTACGACCATTTCTATGTGACAACCACGTGGTCGGTAGCAGTCGCCGGTTCTTTCTGACATGGTTGGTAGTGTTGGATCGTGATGTTTCGATAGAGGGGGGTGAATATCGATTACGAAAAATTCTTCGATAAGAGTTAAACGCAGCGGAAAAATTAAGCAATGTTAACACAGACCAATTTTACTTGGTTCGAATCCTGTGTCGACTCCTACTCCAAGGCCCGCACTCTTTGAGTGCTTTCGGTGGGCAATCACTAGCAATTCAAAATTTATTACAAACTACGTACAGGAAATGCTAATGAAAAAGAAATACCGACAAAGGAATAAATCAAAAAGGAGAATTGTGTTGTCGGAACTTCGTTAGCGTCGCAGGAGTGCAGAGCAGCAGAGCAAGCAGTAGAAGATCTTCTTTTCAGTTGTTATTTTGAGCTCCACCCCTGACCCTCCTTTTATATGAGGCTCGGGGCGCCCCGGATCCCTTCCGAGCGCCCTGGTGAGACGTGGCAGGTCCAACCAGCGAGCTCCATGTGGTGACGCCGTGATAGGATGAAAATTGCCTCTCGGGCGCCCGGACCTCCGGGTGCCCGGACCACCTTTCTCCAGGGACCATCTTTCCTGTAAGACAAAGTTAGTCCGAGGCAAATAGATAATGTATATCCTGCAAAACAAAGTGTCAGCGCAGTTTATAAGTTCAGTATAAAAAGTATAACTTAGATTCCGTCTTTCAGAGACCGGAATCTAGTAACGATCTTGACTTAGATATCCGAAATGGATCTAAGCTGGATCGACGCCTAATGTTCCCTTCCCGGGAACGCATCCTCACAGTCACTCCCTTCCAGTGACTTACCTTCACTCACCTTCCAAACGTCCGGTCAGCCCTTCGACCCGTCTGGACTTCTCGCCAACCGTTCGGTCAGCCCGTCGACCCACTTGGACTTCTCGACAACTATCCGATCAACCCATCGACCTAGCTGGACTTCTCACTAAGCGTCTGGTCAGCCCGTCGACCCGGTTGGACTTCGTGACAGACATCCGGTCAGCCCGTCGACCTGTCTAGACTTCGCCTGCACACTCGGTCAGAGTGTTAGATCACGACAAACCTAACTTAACCTGATTTATCATTCATCAAAACATGAGTTAGACCGGTAATGCTAACCACACCAACAATCTCCCTCTTTTTGATGGAATGACAACCTGGTCAAGTTGGTGAAAAATATACGAGTAAAAAAGCCAGCATGATTTTTAAGGTTTAAGTTAGTTTTTAAATTTGACATTTTGTTTCTCTAACTTAACCACCTATCCCTCCCCCTTTGACATTCATCAAACAAGGACATAAGTCAACCACTCAAAAATATAGAATATAGACAAAGTTAAAATGTAAGAAATGATGTCAAGTTACTTGGGGGAGTTTAAACTTTTAAAGACTTGTTTAAAGCATTAGCTTTTAGCTTTTAGAAAATAGCTAAGTTTTGCAAAAGTAGCTAATTGTAGCAAGATAACTTAGTGATGAGTTAGTATATTTTGAGTAATTTAAATATAATTTTTGCAAAATTAATTTAATTTTCAAAGATGAATTTGCAAACTCAAAAAGAATTTTCTAATCAGAAATTTGAAAAGCTAATTTTCAAGTATAAGTGTATAAGTTTCAAATTTTAAGATCAAGTTTTAAATTTTCAAAATACGTTTCAGTTTTGAAATATTTTTCAAACATAAATTTTCAAAATCAAAATTTTAAGGCTAAGTTTTCAAAACTAGATTTATCAAGAAAATTTCCAAACATAAGTTTTAATGTTGAAATACTTTTCAAACCTGAAAAATCAAAGATTTCAAAGCTGAGTTTTAAAAGATATTTACTTTTCAAAACTGATTAAAACTGAGTTTGAAAATCTACTTTTCAATACTGATTGAGTTTGTAAAAATTTTAAATTGAGAATCGAAATTTTAGAAAAGGTATTTTGTTTAAGGTGGAGAAAATAATTTTGGTGCTAAGTGTTGATTTAATCCTCCCCCTAAACCTGACATCTAAAATAGCTGTCTAACCAATTAGGTACTTACTGACTATCAGAAGATAGCAGCTTTCACTTGGTTAGTCAAGTTAAGTTCATTGTAATCAATTAGCGGATGACTAAACTGAATAACTTAACTTGATCACTGCATGTTTGGTATTTAACGCCTAGACTTATATTGATGCACTGACATAAGCATCTTAAGTCCAGGCAATTAGCCTATACATCTCACCCCTTTCTATGTTTGTCAATCACAAGCAAGGTAAACCTAGAGTGTTAGTGAGATGCTCAAATACCAGTCCTAGGGGAACATGATTTCTAGGGGATTTTTTTAGTCTAAGGCTAAAATTGTTTTGAAATTCTAAAAGTAGGAAAAAAATTTTAAAAAAGGATAAAACAATTTTAACCTAGAATTTAAAACAGTCATTTTTAAAATAATTTTGAATTTTGAAAATCCTAGTCTATTAATTTAAAGCAGAATCAATCAAATCTGAAGGGACAATCAATAGATCAAGATGTACTATAAGATCTGTAACAGTGTCATAACAGAGTTATATAACAAATATAACTACTGAGATGATGAAGGAGGTGGTCCAGAACCCAGAGAACGAAGTAATGCCAACAGCTCAGTATGTCGGGTCCGGTCATCCTCTCGTATGTTTCGTCGCAAGTCGGAGATCTCCTACCGCACATCTCATTGTAAGTCAGAGACCTCCTGTCGCACCTCTTGTCGTAAGTCGGAGACCTCTCGCCGTATGTCTCGATGAAACTCGGAGGACTCCTGCTGGAGGCTCGACATCGCTCTCTCTAGTCCGGATACTTGATCGGCTAGAGTGCGAGGAGCGGGACGTGGGGCTCGAGCTGGTGCTGGGGTAGGAACTCATCCTGCTCTGCCTCCTCTTGCTGGGCATCTGGGTCAGGCTGGTGCTGTGCCCCCCCCCCCTCTGCCAAGTCATGATACCCTCACCATCTATATGAATACTAACTAGGGAAAAGTTTCTAGCTCCTATAACGTCAAACTTGGTCATATAGCGGATGTCACCTCTGGTGACATCAATGCCCAAAGAGGACATATATGCTGTCAAAATGTGACAGTAGGGCATATGAACTCGCTCGCTAGTCACGTATCCAGCCGAGTAGATAATGGTGGAAAAGATATGTAGGCTAATGTCAATATCTAACCTATGACATAGGGCATAGAGGAGAAAAGAGTGGAATGGGCGCATCATCGCGATGTCGCGAGTGCTCAGTGGTAGAATGCAAAAGACTAAGACCCTATAAAGGGTGTAGTCCTGGACTCGAAGGGTAACTGACCTAAACTGGGTCACAGTGGGTACTCGCTCGCCCCTAAAAAAATACGAATAAATCGTATCAATAGTAATATGCGAGTAGGGATCTCCAAATGGTAGCTCCCTGGGAGGATAGCACTGAAAGGGACAGGTGGATGACCGTACATCCAAAAAGTCCTGGATGGTAGTAAGGGATAGCGTGACATTAGTGACAGCTGTTGTAACACCCCCACCCTCCTCTCTACTAGTCTGTGAGGGTGGGATGTTACTGTACTATTAACTTTACTTAACTACTGTTGCTCACATGCTGATAATTATACTTATAACTCTTTACAAACTTGAAACATGCAATAAGTAACAGCTGGAAACATAAATAACTCGTCTAATACATTCTACTCAATTATTTGTTCTCAACTAAAACTATATATATTAATATGAACATGCTAAAACTATATATTAATCTGAACATGCATGCAACAATAATACAACTTAGATAACAGAACTAATGTGTATAGCAAATAAAAGGAAGAATTCTAAAACTTAAAATATTCAATGAACAAATCCAGCAACATGAAAGAATAATCCCAATAGTCTAAATACAAAATCTTAATGAATTCTTAAGCAAAATCCCAAGGCTTCCATAGTCCAGACATCACACATCCATCCACACCTCCTTGTCGCCTTCCTTCACTATAGCTTTCCTTTTCCTTTATCTGCAGTAAGAGGAAATGCAACTATAAGAAGAATGCTTAGTAAGCGCTATCTAACTCACAAAACTCGAATATGCATCTGAACAGGAAGAAATCTAAGAACTGAATGCTTTAAAAGAAATACTACTCATGCTCATCTAATAACAAGGAAATCAAAACAGACTGAAATGCTAAACATGTAAAGTTGCTCATGCTCATCTAATAGCAATAAGAAAATCTAAACATGTAAGAATAAAAGAACTAAGCTTGCTGAATTCACTACAAGAAAAACCCTCATAGACATCGGTGGAACAACAACGGTTTTAAGCAAAACCCGATGTATTTGAGTATTTTACACCAGTTTTTCCAAAAATCGATGTCTATGAGCGCAGATTTTCGCTCATAGACATCGGTTTTTTAGCCAATGTCTATAAGCGCCTTTTTTTCATTAATAGACACCGATTTTAACAGCGGTTTTTAAAACCTGGTGTCTATGATAAATAAAATAATTTAATTTTTCCACCAATACTTAGCCAAAATTTACAACACTTCACTCTTCCCTCCAAACCTAAACCTTCCTCTTCCTAGATCGCGTCATCCTTCCCCTTCCTAGATAGACGCCCCTTCCTCTCCCGATCAGAATCAACACACGACTCCCTCCCTTGTGAGGTCTGCGGAATGCCCTGCTTTCCAAAACGACCACATCCATATCCTCTTTCCCCTTCCCTTCTCCTCTCCCTTCCATCTTTGCCCTCTCGCGGGTTGCTCCATCTCTTAGGGTTTCTTCTCCTCATGCTTTCTGGTTTCTCCGTTGATTCGTTGGTGGCCTTTTCCCCGGAAATCATCTTGATTCCGTTGCTATTTTCGCTGCTGGTGCTCGGATTTGGCTCCTCGGGGCTGCTCCTTCGTCGTCTGCACTCATGGCGGCTCTCGTCAAACGCGTAGGTGATCCCTCGTTGATCCTTGTATGCTTAGCTTGTTTCTTAGTGCTTTCTTGGAGGAAATCGATCGGCTTTGGGCTAGATCTGTTGGGATTTTTTAGTTCCTTGTTGGAATTTCTTCGCGCTGGTTGTTTGGATGGCTAGACTTTCTTTTGAGGGGTTAAAAGCTTGTTAAATTAAGGTGATGGTGTAGATCTATTAATATTTTTTAGTATTTACTTTTATTCTTGGTTTTGACTTCGCTTCTCAGGTCAGAGGTACAAATCTTTGATTGGTTTTGCTTCTGCTTCATTTTTTTTAGAGGGACAATTAGGGACCTTCAAGGTGACGCAAAGGCAAAGCAACCCTCCAAAATAAAATTTTGCAGCTTGTTGATTGCAAGACAGTACTAGCGATTTGAAATTTTGATGGATTACTAAGTTGCAAGACGAATCTTAGAAGGCTTGTTGAACTTCTGGTTGATGTATTATTGCTCTGGTGAATGTTCTCTAGATTAGCATATTATGTGGTCTTCGATAATAGGATGCTAATAAGTATAACGCCCATATAAAAGATGATTCATTAGTTCTTGCACTGCAATATATTTTCTAGTACGCATAGTTCTTCAATTTGAGGAAACTGGTGTAATGTCTTTTACATGTTAAGATTAAGTTTTGATATGTTCCATATTAGTATAGCCCATGAGTTTTTTCTTATGCCACATGATATCAGAATGGAGTGCTGTTTACTAGTGGAGAGGATCGCTGTCTCAGTGCTCTGGGGATATGAGAAGTGGGGAAATCGCATATAGCTTTGAAAATGCACATTCAACTCGGGTGAAAGGACTTGTTGTTTTGAAAAATCGAAGCAAGTCCGAGACTTCTGATGAATCAAATCTGATTGCTTCTGCATCCTCGGATGGTATGATACGCGTGTGGGATGCTAGGATGACTGCTAAAGATAAACCAAATCATTTGGCTGAGGCTGATACGAAATCTAGACTAACTTGTCTTGCTGGTTCATTTAAGAAATGTGAGTTATAGGAGCTTTCTGCTTTATATATATATGTTGGAGTGTATACTGAAAGCCTAAGCTTTGTAAACATTCATTATGAATAAAGAATCACATTTGGTCAAATTATCTACATTTGTTTGTAGTTGTTCAATTAATTTATATTGTAAATAATATAGTATGTGGTGTCACATGCAGAAGATGATGTTATCAGTACCTTATAAATTATAAACAGTAGCTCACGACCAAAATGGAAAGGAACAAACCATTAGTAGGTCGTAGTGTAATTAGGTATTAGTTTATCTTGACTATATAATTACACTAGTACACTTAGAGTGTAATGAGTAGGACCATTTGAGGTCGTTTCTTTTATACTGACTTTATAAAGAAACAAAGTCCTCGGTTATTATGGAAGTGTGTGCTCTTAATCCTAATATAATAATAATCACATATATTTGATATTTATTTCTTTAATTTATCTATGGGTGAGATTTAGTTCGATGAATCAATAAGCCCGATAAGTTGGGAAATGGTATCACTTATAGTGTGTGTTGTTGATTATAGAAGGAAACTGTGTCCTAGAGATACTAGGTTGATAATGTCCTCAAGAGGAGCTCATAAGGATTGTCATGTTAAACCCTGCAGGTGGACTTAGTCCGACATGATGATAAGGTTGAGTGGTACTACTCTTGGACTAAGATATTAATTAAATGAGTTGTCAGTAACTCACTTAATTAGTGGACATTCGATATCTTAAACACAGGGAGACTAACACACTCATAATAAGAAGGAGCCCAAAAATGTAATTTGGGATTGATGCGGTAGTTCAATAATAGTTCTCTAGTGGAATGAATTATTATTGATAAAATTAAGTTGTGTGTTCGGGGCGAACACGGGATGCTTAATTTTATCGGGAGACCAAAACCAATTCCTCCTCTCGGTCCCTATCGTAGCCTCTTATTTATAGAGTACTATACCCACCTATACCCACCCAAAGGGGGCCGGCCAAGCTAGCTTGGGAACCAAGCTAGGGCCGGCCGACCCTAGCTTGAACCCAAGCTAGAGGGGTCGGCCATATTAAATTAAAAAGAATTTTAATTTTAATATTTATTATGTGGAAGATATAATTTATTAAAGAGAATTAAAATTAAAATATCTCTCTTGTAAAAGATCTACAAAAGATTAAAGAAAGAGATTAGATCTCTTTCCTTATTTGTAGATTGGTGAGATATTTTAAAATTGAAATTATAGAAATTTCTTTTTATCAACCATGAAGAGATTTTGAAGAGAAATTTTATTTTTAAAATGTCCGAAACAAATTAGGAAGTTTTAATTTGTTGATTAAAACTTGTCTAATTTATTTTTTGGTGGCCGGCAATTATAGTTTAATTGGGAAATTTTATTTTATTTTTCTCAATTAAATCATGTCAAGGAAATTAAGGAAATTTTATTGTAATTAAATTTCCTAATTTGCATAGGCCAAGGAATATAAAAGAAGGGGTGAGGGTGCCTTCAGTGACAACCTCTTTTGTTCCTTGGTTTGGCCGGCCATCATCATCCTCTCCCTCTCTTCCTCTTGTGGTGGCCGAACCTCTCTCTCCCCTTGGAGCTCTTGTGGTGGCCGGATACTACTTGGAGAAGAAGAAGAAGAAGGAGAGAAAGCTAGCATCTCTTGGAGCTTGGTTGGTGTTTTGATCTTCTTCCTTGGTGAAGCTTCCTTATTGTTGGCCGAACCTAGCTAGGAGGAGAAGAAGGTGGTTGGTGGTTTCTCATCTAGGAAGATCGTTGCCCACACAACGTCCGAGGTTAGAAGAGGAATACGGTAGAAGATCAAGAGGTCTTTCTAGAAGGTATAACTAGTAATTTTTCCTTTCCGCATCATGCTAGTTATTTATGAAAATAATACCAAATACAAGAGGCTTACATTCTAGTATTTCGAATATGTTTTTCGAAGTTTTGTTCTTTTGTTTTTTTTCCCTTGTGATTTGATTGTTCTTTTTGGTTAACCTAAAGTTATTTTAGGAAATTAAATATTAGATTTCTATAAAAGGTTTTGTCTAGTCGGTGGTGGTTGCTCCCATATCCAAGAAGGTCATGTGCCTCACCACTTCAGTACTGGGAACCAATTATGGAAATTAATATTTAATGGAATTAATAACTAAAGGTGATTTGGATCAAACGTGTTAAGTTCCGCAGGAGATCCAAGTCAAAACCTAAAAGAACATATAGATTAAGTTTTGGATCAAACGTGTTAAGTTCCGCAGGCGATCCAAAATTTAATTTAAAAGAACACATGGTAGCTAGGAAAAGGTTCAGACCTTTGTACAAAATTTTTGTACAGTGGAACCTCTAGGTTTTCCGAGTAGCAACCAACAATATATATATATATATATATATATATATATGCTTTTGTTATCTTCTTGCCATTAAACATTACTGCTGTGACATCATTATTCAATCCTTTTTGAAATATTTGTGCAAGGTTACTAAACCTATAGGTTCATTGCTAATGATCTGGTTGTTCAAAGATTCAGTAAGTCCCTATATATGTTAAGGGAAATTTCATTTTACCATCGAGGTTTGATTGCTTTTTAAAAATGCCTGCTATAATTCTAGGATTTTCAAAATACCCTAGGATATGAAAAGTCTTGTTATTTTACTCTTTCACCAATGAAACTGTTAAATAACAACAAAATGGTGACTTGGTAGTTTGTGGTTGAAGTGTAAAATGATCATAGACTCAAGAATTTTCAAACTCTAAGGGCCTTTTGATCATCTTAAATTTCTGCAAGGCATTTTGAAAAAGTAGGTAAAAATTTTAGGGATTAATATGAAGATGTTGAATATTTACTTGCATTATATATCACAGTGCTCTTTGTAATAGTCTGCAGTGTGTAGAAAACTAATTGTTCATACAAGAAATGTTTGAGATATTTCTAGGCCATCAACAAAATTAAAGATCACCTTTCCTATCATACTAAAAATGTATTTTAGAAACTGCTGAAAACCACATGTCATAAAAAGAGGGAAAAAGATCACATGTCATATTTTCTAGGCCATCAACAAAATTAAAGATCTTGCCGTAAGCATAGAGGGAAAAAGTCTTGAAGAGAAGAAATCCTTGCTGGCTAAATGTGAGCTACTACACTTTCTTCAAAGTTAATTGGTGGTGAGAAGGAATTTTTTGCAAACATGGTTGTGGAGGCTATCCTTGCAATTGGCAATGATGATAGGCTTAATTTGATTGGGATAAAAAAGGTTAAGCTTGTATTTCTAACATTCTTAACCAGTTCAGTTGATTTGGATTTCATATTACAGTTTTTATACTTAATGGTAGATTGGTAGTACTTGTATACTGCCCCTGTGTTATGTGACGCTAACTATATAGATTTACCATTTTTCAAGTGAAGAACTATTTTCACAAATTTGACTGACTTTGATATTGCCCAACGCTAGCAATGGCGGCGGCGGCGGAGGCAGCAGTCGACGAGGAAGAAGGAGAGCAGATTGTGTTGTTCACTGCTGTCGGTGAATAGGGTTTGATTTCTTCTCTTCTGGAGGTGTCCACCTCTCGATCTCTCATTTTCGTGTCGACCACAAGTTCCCACCTCTCGATCTGTTTCTTCTCTTCTGGAGGTGTCCAGTGTAACCTCAGGGTTTGTTGTTGTTCGAGCTGATGCTTTCTCTAGATTTCGACTGTATTTGTGTGGCTAATCACAGTGATTTTGCAGAGTGAAACAAATCTTGTGCTATAATCTCTCTTGTGGTTACCAAAAGATTCCTCCTTTCAGCAACAATCATTTATATGAATCCTTCCGGGACTTCATCTAAAGACTTCTTTTTTCTAGTCGGCAACATTAATCTTTCACTAATACAGGTTTTGGCATATTGTCTTTCTTTTCTGCATCAAAATCATTTATTTGGTCACTGTCAGTTCCTAAATTAGGCTAGCTTCACTCAAAAAATTATATCATTTCACTGCATATTTTTTGGTTCTGTTCTATTTGCTCAACTGCATTAGATCCCAATAGAGCCCAGTGCTCTCATGGGCTCCATGTAAACAAATATTTCTTTTTCTTTTCCAATTTGGAGCTAGTGTGCTATTATGCTTTCATTTTGTTTGAAGAAAGCTATACTAAAAACAGGGCAACCTATTAATCCTTCATGTCTTTTTCTTGCTATGAAGGGCTTCCCCTCTGAACGTACTACAGCATGGACTCCATTAAGGAAAAATATTATGGCAGCAGGTGAGTCTCTCTCCTACAATATAGTGTGGTCCTATGTGGTTGTTTACAAGTTAAGATTCTCAATTAATTTAATCTCTTTTTTCAGTGGTTATTGCCTTCTTAACTTTGCCAAATGTAGATGTCAAGCTGCTTCTAATTTATTGATCCTACAGTGATTAGACCAGGTTTCTAGCTTATCTGTTTGTAGACTTTAAAACATTTTATCCAACTTGCTGATGCACCAATCAAACTTTAAGACATCACCATCTTATGAATTCTTTAAAATGTAAACTGTGTTTTATATGTTTTCCTTCTTTTATTCTCCAATCAGGATTGAGTGTAGATTGTTTAAGGATCATATGCAGAACATGTCTTTGTCTCCTCATGCTGGTCATGGGATTCCTACACAGTCCTTTGAGGAAAATCAAGGGGGTAGAAATTAATAAATGCTAGGAAATAGGTGATAGTATTGGAAATATGTTGTCAACATGTAAGTTTTTTTGCTTCTTTTCTTACCTTTGTTGAAACATGGTTGTATTTTGATGTGGCAATACAATTCCCACTGATTATATGCATGAAGGGCCTTGAAAATGTATAATGTGGAGGCGGGAAGGAAAGGAAAAAAAACAACCAACATGGGTAGTTGTCAAGGTATGTCCTTTTGATTAGCAACTGTTTTAATATCCTCGAAGGAGTTATTCCAATATTTCTTTTCTAACATAGGCTCCTCAACAACCGGATGTGGAGTAATGTGGTTTTTATATCATGCGATATATGAAAGATATAATTGAAAATTTTGGAGTCGACTACAAGGATTCACTTCCAGCAATGGTAATAATACAATATCTTCCATTTTGCATATAAGCCCTAAAGAAAATTTGTTGCATTTTCCAACACTACTTTAGTATCATATTCGTTGCTCTAGTTGTTGCGCTTGGGGTTTATGAATCCAACAAAAAGTGCTTTGGGATTTTCTTGATTTTTTTAAGAGACCTTACCGTTCAAAGATTCCATTGGTCAGTTGCATGCACTAAAGACAGTGGGACAAGAATACATATCCTCTCTTGTTTCCCTATTTCAAGTAATTTCTATGTGATTAATTACCACTTCATTCTTTTATGATATGATCTACACATGCACATTATAAACAATATACAATAAGCAATGATGATATATGGTGAATTTACTTCTTTACTTATTTCTTGTTTTACTTGATGTATTATTGAGCATCCTCATTGTTGGTTGCTACTCGGAAAACCTAGAGGTTCCACTGTACAAAAATTTTGCACAAAGGTCTGAACCTTTTCTTAGCTACCATGTGTTCTTTTAAATTAAATTTTGGATCGCCTGCGGAACTTAACACGTTTGATCCAAAACTTAATCTATTTGTTCTTTTAGGTTTTGACTTGGATCTCCTGCGGAACTTAACACGTTCGACCCAAATCACCTTAAGTTATTAATTCCATTAAATATTAATTTCCATAATTGGTTCCCAGTACTGACGTGGCGAGGCACATGGCCTTCTTGGATATGGGAGCAACCACCACCGACTAGACAAAACCTTTTATGGAAAGCTAATATTTAATTTCCTAAAATAACTTTAGGTTAACCGAAAAGAACAATCAAATCACAAGGAAAAATAAAACAAAAGAACACATCATCGAAAAACATATTCGAAATACTAGAATCGTAAGCCTCTTGTATTTGGTATTATTTCCATAAATAACTAGCATGATGCGGAAAGGAAAAATTACTAGTTATACCTTCTAGAAAGACCTCTTGATCTTCTACCGTATTCCTCTTCTAGCCTTGGACGTTGTGTGGGCAACGTTCTTTCGAGATGAGAAACCACCAATCACCTTCTTATTCCTTGCAAGTTTCGGCCATCAAAACATCTTCTAGGATGAAGAGGTTCGGCCACCACCACCATGCTCCAAGGGATGCTAGAAACGAGGCTTGCTTTCTCTCCTTCTTCTCATTCCTTGATCCGGCCATTAACAAAAGCTCCACCAAGAGATAAGTTTCGGCCAACAAGAGGAGAGGAGAGAAATAGGGCCGACCACACCACCAAGGAAAAGAAGGAGAAAAATAGAATAGAGTCGTTAGCCTTGAAGCCTCCTCTACCCCCTCTTTTATAATCCTTGATCCTGGCAAATAAGGAAAATTTAATAAAAATTTCCTTAATTCTTTTTCCATTGAAAAGGAAAAATTATTTAATTAAAATAATTTTCTTTCTCAATTTTATTTGGCCGGCCACATAAAAGCTACAAACAAGGAGAGTTTTAATTAATTAAAACTTCCTAATTTGTCTCCAGAAATTTATAAAATTTCTCCAATAATTTAATCCGTTCATGATTGGTTTATAAAAAGGAAATTTAATAAATTAAAATCTTTCTTTTAAACATGTGGATAAAAAGAAAGTTATCTCTAAAAATTAAAATCTCTTTTAATCTACAAATAAGAAAAGATATCAAATCTTTTCTCAATCTAGTTATGTGATTATAGTTTAAGATCAGCACTAGCTCAGTTTTAGCTCAGTTTCAGTTACAGTTTCAGCTTATTTTCTCCTAGTTGATATCATGAGATAGCTCCATGCTTAGATTTTATTATGCATGCCATGTTTCAGTGTTTATGCCATGTAACTCCAGTATGCCATGCTTTAACAAATTCAGTGCATGTTTTCAAATAGCATTCTTTAAAAACATGTTTGCATCGTTGCATGTTTTAGTGAGGTAGATGGTTTCTTACTAAGCTTAAAGCTTACAAATACTACTTTTTCCTTATACTGCAGATAAGGGTAAAGGAAAGATGGACTAGCAGGGGAAGCTGGAGGTCAATGCAGTGATGGTGTGTGTGGCAGGAACCTGGAATGAAGATCCTTAGGGAGTTTAGCAAATTAAGAATTTAGTTCCTTGTCTTAAGATACTTTTATGCATTTCTAGTGGTTTAAATGCTATGAACTAATAAGCTTTGCACTATATCATGTTAGAATACTAGTTAATAGATATTAGAACGTTTTCCATGCATTCTATAACTGTTGTGTGAGATTTTGGCACGAACAAGTGCTGAAATCAGGGGTTCTGATTCAAAATCAGAAACCCAGACCGATCTACAGATCGATCAGGACTGGGCTGTGCCACTGGATCGGTCAGCCGACCGATCCAGAGCCTTCTTCCGTGCCAGTATCAAGCTGGATCGATCATGGGATCGATCCGACAGCCCAATCGATCCATGGATCGATTGAAATGCCTGATTACAGTTAGTAGGACATCCAAGAGGCATAGATTATCTTCCCTAGCATGTGTACAACTCCTAGATACACCTAGAATATTAAGTTCAGATTTTCCAGTAATCAGTTTAGCAAAATTTTAATAAATCCAGATTTCCGCAATAGTAATTTAGCACAGCATAATGTAGCGATCGGCCTTACAGCTTAGTTAGTAGAAGGCGGGTCGTTACAAATCAACAACACACACTATAAGTGATATCATTTCCCAACTTATAGGGCTTATTGATTTATCGAACTAAATCTCACCCATTGATAAATTAAAGAAATAAATATCAAATATATGTGCTTGTTATTATATTAGGATTAAGAGCACACACTTCCATAATAACTGAGGTCTTTGTTCCTTTATAAAGTCAGTATAAAAGGAACGACCTCAAATGGTCCTACTCAATACACTCTAAGTGTACTAGTGTAATTATATAGTTAAGATAAACTAATACCTAATTACACTACGACCTTCCAATGGTTTGTTCCTTTCCATCTTGGTCGTGAGCTACTGTTTATAATTTATAAGGAACCGATAACATGATCTTCTGTATGTGACACCACACACCATGTTATCTACAATATAAATTAATTGAGCAACTACATTTATCATAAATGTAGACATTTGACCAATGTGATTCTTATTTCTAGATAAATGTTTATACCAAAAGCTAGGCTTTTAGTATACACTCTAACAATCTCCCACTTATACTAAAAGACTAAGCTGCCATATCTGCTGCCATACATCTGATTCCCAACCCTTCAACATGCCCATCAAAAGCTCTTGCCTTAAGGACCTTAACCTGATGCAATCTAGGCAGCAACAACTTCTCCTCGTTTATACGATTTCTCGTATTGGGTGGTACTTGCGCTCTATTGTGTTTACTTGCCTTATAGACTTATGGTTTCTTCGAGTTTGCTACTGCACTAACATTATTACAATAAATTGTAACAATCTTTGGACAAACCAGAAATCATATCTAAGTCTATCTTGAGGTTATTGAGTCATTCAGCTTTTATGGCTACCTCAGAGGCTTGCCATATACTAAGCTTCTATGGTGGAGTCCAGAAAAACACCTATGCTTATCACTCTTCCATAGTTATGACTTTACCTCCTAAAGTAAACACAAAATCCCGAGGTTGACTTATTATTATCCCTATCCGATTGGAAGCCAAAATCCATGCAAC